>NC_057799.1:584155069-584340439 GCF_018294505.1 Triticum aestivum | reverse complement strand
GCTAGCAGACGGCAAAGAGCTCGCAGATGGCAAAGACTTGTTTTGTCGTCTGCCATTTCTTTGCCGTCTGCTTTTGGGTAGCTGATGGCAAAGAGCTTCTTTGCCGTCAGCTAGCAGATGGCAAAGTGCTGGCAGATGGCAAATTAGCTGATTCCAGTAGTGGGGGCACAAATCCAACGCCTCCGAAGAGCTTGTATCACCAAAGCATCTAAGGTGTGGTAGCACATGATATTCTTACATACAGGAGAATATGTTGTCCTCCTTCATCTTAGCTGCTACGGTGATACGAGCTTCGAGGTCGTTGGATACGGGATCAAAGGGCATCTGAGTAGTTTTTGTACAAATTGTGTGCAATTCTCAAACTCATCAAGGTTTCCTGCAAAAATATTAAGACACATCATGCGAGCTGCTATATCTCAGATCTACAAGCTTCAAGCAACTCGTATCGGCATATAGCATCTAAGGTATGGGGGCGCATGATATTCTCCCGGGGAGGAGGGGTGGGGGTGCACAACCAATCGGTGGTTGGGAGGGTGGGGACAAATATAATCTAAACAATCCTAAATAGAGCTCCACAATTTTATCTAAGGTCGAGGGGTTGACCCTGGACAATCATAGCTCCGCCTAAACACAACATTTGCTTGTACTGTAGTACTAGACTTAATATTCATGTTGTAGTTTCATGTTCATTTTAAATATTGAACTGAGGACCATGCATGTGTTACATTTTACTCCCTTCGTTCCTATATATTAGTCTTTTTAGAGGCTTCAAATGGACAGGCACATACGGATGTATATAGACATATTTTAGAGTCTAGATTCGCTAATTTTGATCCGTATGTAGTCACTTGTTGAACTCTCTAAAAGACTAATATTTAGGAATAGAAGGAGTATTTTTGAATTTCGTGTCATACATGCATGGTTTGGAAAAATAGATGCACTATACTTATTGGATTGTTGTTGTGTTCGTGCGTGTGTGTCTCTGTGTGTGTGTGTGTGTTGTCATATGCTTGATACATACAAAGTTTTCTCACCTCCATATTGTTCATCTTTTAAATTTGAATTTGCATTGGAAAACTTACTAGGGATACCATGAAATGTGAAACCCACGTTGAGATCACTATATCACAAACTCTAATTCAACAACTCGTCATAAATCAATTACCACGTTGAGATTAGTATTTGCAAGGAAAATACGGGTATTGTAATACACATAGATTCGTTCGGCAATTTAAAAGGTTCCTTTCGTATTCTCGAATGTTAGGACCCAACGGGATACCAGCCAGACCTTGGCTCGTGTTGATCCTAAAAAAACTGGGCTCGTGTCCTTCGATGGCGTGCGTGGTACGCACATTAGGCAACCCCAACCAGTCGAGCCTCAGCGTTTCAAGTCGAAATATCTGGCGGCCAGAATTCCAGCCCTAGGAAATTCCCCTCATGTCCCCGGTCCATAATGACTACCGATAAACAACGAAGGGATGCTTTAGTAACTAGACAATGTTACCTACCATGCCGAGCACGGTTCAATTCCCTCGGTCGCCGCTCGTCAAGGTCACCCGTCAACTGCATTGCCTAGTACTACTACTACTACTACGCCAGGATGAGCACATAATTGAGCCCGTTTGTTCGTGCCTAGTACTTGAGTTAATATATCAGGAAATGCACTGGTACGGAGGGATTATCCTTTTACTCTGCATATATAACTTGTCTGAAGTCTAACTAAGCAAAATGTTTGACCAAATCCTTTCTTAAGAAATACAACAGGACGGATGTACGGCTTGAGAATTTATTACATGATGCAGGTTATGATATTGTTTCGAATCCTGGATCTTAAATTTCAGAAAATCCAAAAGTGAGCATAAATTCTTGAAACTAAGCATGGTCACGTGATATGGCACAAATATTACTTCGGAAGTTTTTCTTCAATTTGAGACAAGCTGCTTATGACAAGTTGCACAAATGAAGAGCCAAGGTATTTTGGAACAAAGACCTGTCACGTTAAGGCGAACGCTTTCACTATTGAAACCGTGGGCGTTTACGTGCCGCCACGAGTCCCCGTTTCTCATTGGCAGGTGTCGTCCAAGCAAGCGTGTGAGTCGACGGGAGGCGTGCGAGCAGACCGCTGCACCGGCTGTCAGGGGGGCGTGCGAGCAGACCGCTGTGTGGGCTCACCGGGAGGCCAGCCCTTTGACCAGGCTCCGCCACCCACCGTCGCCCCAACTGCTCCCACTTTTAATGTCGCCGGCGCCGCAGTTTAAAATCAACCCCGCACTACCCGGTATCGCTACAATCCTCTCTCATCCTCTCCGATTCTCCTGTCCTCTACCTCCAACTAGCCTGACCTAAACGTACGCCATGCCGCATCACGATGGTCTGCCCTTAGTGTTCCAGTTTCCGGAGGAAGACACCCAGCCGAATTCTCAAGAACATAAGGCGCTTTGGGACGAGCTTGAACTGGCCTTGCGGGAAGACGCCGCGCCTGTCCCCGCTCCCGTTCCGGCTCCCGTCGCCCCGACTGCGCGAGCGCCCATCCCTGTGGCATTGATGGGCTGGGAGCCGCACATTGTCGCCGAGCTTGACCCCACGGGGTTCCACGAGGTCCCCGCTGACTTTCACGCGCCCGTGCACCTACCAGCGCATGCGCCTGCGCGTGCACTGACGTGCACGCCCGTGCCGGTGCCCGGGCACCTACCAGCGCATGCGGCTGCACGTGCACTGACATGCGCACCCGTAACCGTGCACATGAATGTCTCCGCCGTGCCGTTGACAGCGCCTGTCCGCGCGCGGGTGCCAGTGCCCCCCTTAGCGGCATGGATGGCCGCCGTCGACCGCTTCCTTGCACCAACGCCAGTCGCCTCCTCCCGCCAGTTGACTTGCTCCGAAGTTCAGAACATTTTGGCCTTTGTTGAAGCTAGGCCAACGTCCAGGAGTACGCCAACAACAGCGCAAGACGCCGCCGTCGCCGTCGGTCAGTGGCCCGACGACACACAGAGCACGGCAGAGGAGCCGCTTCCCACCGCGAGACGCCCCCGCCGCCGCCGCGTAATCTTAATTTGCCATGAAAAACGTTCAGATTGCCATGCTTAAAATCCGAACATTTATCATTTCCGTTTATTTTATATCGATCGTCGTATAATTTAAAGTCGTAGTCAGACTGAACGAAATGTATGGCTTGATCGATTGAATGTTCTGCTAGAGCCATATCAAATTAAATATAAAACGTCATCAAGCCACATATATTCCTTGTCATCCAACGACCTAGACTGCTTCAATGTCGAGCGCTCAACACGTTTAGCGTGTAGTTAATTTCATGCCAAAAATAGTGCTAATCACATGACAACACGCAAATATTATCCTAGTAGTTAATATCTGCATGCACTTAATATACTTTCAAATTAACGTGCATTGGACGTACACACTGACTAGTGCTGCTAGTACATGAAACTAGTGCCGTGACTTGTGAACGCGTCCAGACATGGTCAACGGCCACATCGCCAGCGAGTTCTTCCTGTTTGCCCGTGCGTCTAAACGCAGAAGGGGAGGAGAGAGAGAGAGAGAGCACACATGGAACCCACCCGTAAGTGAAGGCGAATAGTACTAAAAATAATATTACATGTTATCCATTAATTAGGCTGTGGTAATATAAAAACATTATGTGAACAAAGGGGGTACAACAAACATTGCTATTCTACGTATGTTGCCTATTGACGTGCGGCTTGAAATCCCAGTCGCATGTTCGATCCTCGTCCTTTATTTTTAATTTGTATATGGGTCCAAATTTATTTCATGACATGTGGGGCCATCGGTGTGTAGTTTGTAGCACTTTAATTTGTGGGTCGAAATTTGTTCCATTCCAAGTGGACTATTGGTGTGTAGTTTCGTAGCTTATTTATAATAATTATAGATAACAACATAGTTTTTTCAATAATACCATGGTGCGACGTTGAAGGCGAGAAAGGACGTTCGAGAGAGAGATGACCGAGCCAGAGGGAAATCAACTAGGGGAGTTGCGTGGGTTGCAACTGTGTTTGGAGTAGTTGTGGGCCGAGTGCTATGAAAATATAATCTAAACCGACCGGAATAAATGCCTACACAAATTAATCCAAGGTTGGAGTGCCCCTCGCAATGTAAATAGCTCCAGCTTTGCGAGGGATGGAGAGGTAGTAGCTTGAACGCGTAGAAGATACGGTGTGAGAAAGCGAGGTCAATCGAGAGACATATAGATAGAGAGACAAAGTGAGTGTGGTCCGACATTCATTGAACAAATATATATGCTCTGGAGAGATATTGTCCGATTGAGCTTTTTGGCAAGGGTGAGGGCTGTAAGATAGAGCTTGAGAGATGATCCAGTCATAGACGTGTAGATATATTTTGTGCGTGGGAGGAAGCAAGGTCAACTGATCACATAGGGTCGCCGTGCGATCGAAAGAGTGAGACGGGTTGCAGAGAGTGACCTAGTTAGACGATGTGCGTGAGAGAGTATACAATGTGAATAGGTCGAATTGGGCTCAAACATGGTGATATATCGTTTTTGTCCGAGAAATAGCTGGGTCAATCGAGACATACGGAGAGAGAGAGAGATTGAGTGAGCGTGGCCCACCATGAGGTCGAAAGAGTGGCAGCGGCTTGGATGGACTGACCTAGATAGACAATCTGCGTGAGAGAGTATAGAGTGTGTCGATCGAGGCCCGAACAGGGAGATATATCATTTGTGTGTGAAAGAAAACGAGATTAAATGAGACTTAGATAACGAGAGCGAGATTGAGCGAGTGTGGCCCGCCGTGCGGAAGAAAGAGTGAGAGAGTCTCGAGGGAGTGACCTAGATATACAACGTGCGTGCGTGCGCACGAGAGGTTGGGGGGCTAGATAGGCAATGCATGTATTTAGCGCGAGAGAGTAAGAGGGAGAGGGGGGAGAGGGGGAGAGCTCGGCATGGGGTGCAATGGCGGGTGTGTGAGGTAAATACATTTGGTAACAGAGTGGAAAAAGGGGTTGTGTAGTTGAGAGACTTAGAGATCGAAACATGGAGAGAAAGAATGAACGTGTGTTGGAAACCGATAGCTTCCTAAGGTGGTTAGGAGAGGAAGATTGACCGATACAGCAAGTATGTAGCGTTTGTGCGGGGGGGGGGGGGGCTATTAACAACATTTAAATGTACATAGTACGAGACTTAATATCGATGTTTCAATTCAGTGTAAATTGTAAGATTTGAACCGAGGACCAGGCATACGGGTATTTATTTCGAATTCGTGCCATACTAAGTTTCGGAAAGTTGACATTGACTCAGTTTGTTTTGCTATTTTGTAGGTCATATGTTTGAATCCATCCAAAAGTTTTCTCACTACCATGGTGTTCATCATATACATATGAATTTGTATTAAAAAGTAGCGTGGATACAGTGAAATGCGAAATCCACGTTAGAATTGGTGATCGCTACGTGACACACACTCTAATTCAAATAACTAACTACGTGACACACACTCTAATTCAAATAACTAATTACGTGACACACACTCTAATCCATGTTAGCGTGGGTATCGTTTCGATTTTTTTTCAAATAACTCCTCATTAGTTAATTTATAGTACTCCCTCTGTTCACTTTTATAAGACCTTGAAGACATTTTAGACAATGTGCAAAACAGTTCATTTTAAGTTGTCTGAAACGACTTACAAAAGTGAACGGATGGAGTATCTCGTTTCTAATGACTAATTATTGCAAGGAAAACACGGGCATGGTAATATATACAGATTCGTTTGGAAATGAAAGAAGATTCATTTGCATTCTCAAATGTAGGCGCACCAGGCTGACCAGGGTCGTGTCGGGGTGTACGCTGCTTCGGTGCCTTAAAGGAAACTGCCTTTGGGTCAGTGACATGTGGGCCAGCCACCTGTTGCGCCCACATGTCATGGACACAAAGGCAGGCGCCTTAAGGCACCGAAGCATAGTCCTGTCGGGGTGGTCACGTCTGTCGGACGGACGCGTAGCACCTAGCCACCCACCCCCCTCCCCCCCAAAAAAAAGGACGACGCCAATATAAGTTCGCGCTTCCACGTTTCAGATTGAAATATCTGGCGGCCCCAATTCCAGCCCTGCAAAATCGCTCTTCTCCACCAACCCTTCCCTTCCCAGATTGCTCAAATCCCTAATTCGCTGCCAACCCTCGAATCGCCCCTCATCTCGTCTCTTTCCCCACCGTTCCCCACCTCGGTGCCGGACAACAACGACGAAGACGACGGTCGCGCTTCACCACCGCACCGGAGCTACCTCATCTACGCCCTCGTCCACCGCACCAGGTGGTCCACCGACAACGTCGGCCGCCGCAACAGACGTGCCTCACAGACACAGAGTTCTACCGGATCAGGCGCGCTTCACGGACGCCGTCTCTGTGACACCCAAAATTTTATTTGGCCTTTTCAAAAATTTTATTTGACTTGAGGGAGGTGTTTTAAAATATGCTTCAAAAGAACCCTCCCTTTCAAAATATTTTTTTTGGCAAGGAGTTTATTTGGATTCACCCAAGATTTGATGTTGGTCTTGGAGGTTCTCTCTTTTGTTTGGACTCAAACCAAAAATGCTTTTCACTTGGGAAAAATGCCTTTTGGAAATTCCTTTGAAAATACTCTATTGCTTTTGGAATAATCCTTTACCACTTTCAACAATTCTCTCTTGCCATGACCTTAGTGCAAATCCACTCTCCTAAACCTTCCCTCATCTTTGGATCATGATTTGCATCAAATCCAGCAAGTTGAACCTCCCCATATGATTATTTTCCATTTAAATCTTATCAAAACAATTTCTGTCTTCTATTCTAGCCCTTGGAGATTTACAAAGGAGCTACCATTTCTGTTTTGAGTTTTGCCCCCAAACCAATTTCCCTTCCTAGTCCTTTGAACCCTCAACCAAGATCCATGAAGATCCACTGGTCTTGAGTTCAAATTTTTCAAACTATACTTGCTGCAAGTTTGGACCAGATTTGTCAAATTTGATGAAATTCATTCAAATCCTTCTCCTAAAAATCTGAGAAAAATCAGACAGCCTCTGGGTGCATTGAGAGGTCACCTCACCAAGTCCTAGCTCCAGGAAAATTTTTCTGCTTGCCAAATCATTTCATCGAACACCTGCTGGACACTGTTGCTATCAAGTTCAGTCAAGTTCAGTTAACAGTGTCTCAAACCACTGTCGTTTTCTTCAGTGTTCGATCTCAATCTCGCCAGTGCCCCGATGTCGCCTTGCTCCCCGTCCCCTCCCCCTTGTTCCTGCGCCGCACGATCCCCTGGAACGTTGCGGACGTCGGCGACGAGCAGGAGGAGGTGCGCCGCCCCGTGATCGACGGCAGCGGCGGCTTTGCGGCCGCCAAAGAGGGGCGCAGCGTAGACGGCGCCACCCAGCGCCGCCCAAGCCACCGGAGGCCGCCGCGTGGCCACCCACTCCCCAGTGCGCGCTGCCACCCTCGTCGTGAACCGCTGGACTCGGAGCACGCTCTCTGCCGCCGTCGTGCCCGTGCGACCACCCCACCGTGGACCGGCGCCATTACGCCAAGACCAACCGGGATTAGCGGGGGAACGACACCAGTACATCTCACTGATGCTGCCTGGCCACTTAAGCTCCCTGCCAAGACACTGCCTCGCCGTAATTGCTCGCCGGAGCGATCCCGTTCACGGCCGCCCCCTCGATCCGCCTATAAATAGAGGCACCGAGCTTCAACTCGAACCCACACCGCCTCTGCACTCCACCTAGACCATACCAAGCCACTGGAAGAGCCCCGAGGGAGCTTTCTTCCCCGACTCTGGCCGCCGCGACCCGCCACGGGATCCAGCTCGATTCGCTCCCGTGCGTGCACCTCCACCCTTCAACTCTTGCCAGTAGCTTCCCTATGCATCCACTCTCCTGACCCGCGCTTCAATTCGGAGTTTGCAGCACCCACCGGAGCTCTCCACCATCACCCGAGCCGCCGTCCGCCGGAGAAAGTGTCGCCGTTGACGTGGTGCTCTCCGTCGGTCGAGTCCACCACCCACCGACGCGGAAGGACACACTAAAGCTCTTGGTACACTCCGATCTCCCTGTCTCACCGTGGTTGACGCCGGCGACCACCGCAGTCTTCGGGCGCCGGCGAACTTTTTAAACCTGACATGTGGACCCCCCCTATCAGCCTCTATTCTCTTCTCCCTCGAAACGTTTTCTGTTGGCGCCTTCGGGCAAATATGTTTTCCCTTTGAGCTGGCGCGTTTCTTTCCGAAGCGTTTTCTGTTTTCTTAGTTAAGCCCCTGGAACTTCTCTGTTTCATTACAGATGAGTCCCTGGACAGAAACACTTATAAGTTTTTAATAAAAATTGATTTTTGAGTGATTCTTTTTCTGACAATCTTATAATTTTGTCTAGTTTTTTATGGGATTTATTTGGAAAAATTTGGAACAACTTTTATGCACGCGTTGGTTTTCACATTAGTATGCTTCTTCGCTATAGCGTAGGTTCCGGAAGAGGTGACGGAGCCGCGAACTTCGCCGAGCTAGACTCCGACTTCTCCGAACCAGGCAAGCATGTTTGAACCTTTGATATGATAGGTGTTTTGCATGTTTGCGTGAGATTTTGTGCGTGGCATATGAGTGTTGGTGAGTACCTCGTTGCTTGTGAGGCAACTACCCGCATGTTCCAAAGTTGCGATGATCACTGGTGAGAGATGGCCTAATCATGTGGTGACATGAAGGGCAGCAAGGTGGTACTGTTGTAGCATACCAGCCTTGCGTCATCTGACAAATTCCGACGTTAACGTGGACGGAGTCACGTTATCGTTCTTCCCCCTTCCGTGCTACCACTGGTTTTCTGCCAGAATGCGGTTTAGTAAGTTGGTAACCTCTTTCCACATACACACCAAACAGAGGGGCCGGGATGATGGTTCCATGGCCCTAGATTAAAGCCAGTAATCCGGTCAGGGGGCATGGGTGTTTCCGGTTGGGACCGAGAGGGGGGCACCCCTTAGAGCGCGCGTATAGAAATTTGATCCCATGCTACGCGAGGTTGTAGCCTCCCCGTCTCAAGGTTTTTCTTGAACGTTGCCGAGGGTGATTCCTGGCTTCGGATTGTTGAATGGGTGTGTACTGGTTACACGTGTTTCTTCCAAAACACCGTAGACGGAACTAGTCCCCGTGACTACTGAAATCCGTTGGCTGTGGTTAAAGTACAAACTCTGCAGAGTCAAATCCTTCCGAGTCATCGTATCCAAGGTCGAGTATCGAGATCAGCGTATCCACGTCTATGTCATAACCTCGTGATATATTCTTCTTCCCGGCAAGTGAGTTAGAGTAGTAATATTGGCTGAACGTTATTCCTGTGGATGGACTAACCTGTTTTTTTCATGCCTTATTCTTGTATGTTTTATTATGAATTTAATTTATGTGATGTCGCTCAGACGTCCGCTGTGGCACTGTTATTTACTTTGATATAAGCCCTTTATGTGATGTCGCTCAGACGTCCGACTGTGGCATGTCTTGTTATTTACTTTGATATAAGCCCTTTATGGATGATCGCTCAGCGTTTTCCGACTGTGGCATGCACTGTTCGTTTATGTTGTCAAATAAGCTTGATGGTGATGTCGCTCAGACGTCCGACTGTGGCACGCACTGTGCACGCCGTTGTACGCCCGACTGCGCATTGTTACTTGTGTATTTTCTCTCGAGGAGTCATTCAGACCCTCTGTTTGGCACCAGTATATTATTTTGGGATTTCGGGAGGACTACCGCCCGACTTCTCTGTTATTTTCCCATGCATTATTATCTCTATGTCTGAACGCATTTGTTAATCTGTTCTTATGCTTCATGTTTACATTTGTTATATCTTATGTCCAAACTGTCTTGCAAGTACTTTCATAGTACTCACCTGGCTTGTTGATTTGGCCAGATGTTGACGAAGGCGATCTCTTGGATGAAGAGTTTGATGGTGAGTCCGACGCCTAGAGGAGTCCCAGTCAGTCCTGTGCGATCCCGGATATTGGTCACTTGTATTATATACGCTTCCGCCACCCGCAATAAACCTCCTCGAGCCTCACTCCGACGCTCGAAGAGCTGTAGTTTGCAGGAGTCATGTCACCCGTTCCGCGGTGATATTTCCTCCACCGTACTTATCGTGAGTTAGTAGTTATGCCACCCTATCCGTCGTTATGTCTATTCGGCGTGCATGTAATAAATTGTGGAGCCGTCCCCGCTCAACCTTGTATTATATTCAGTACTCCTGCTATTTTTCTTCTGTGACCAAGATAATGTCTACCAGTGAGAAGGAATTCTTCTCTACTGGTCCGTAAAAGGGATTGGTCTCTCAATAAATATTTTTATTGAAAAACCGGTCGTGACAAGCTTGGTATCAGAGCCAGGCTGACTGTAGGAAGCCACTAGGTGCGATCGCTAATCGGTTATTAGCGTCTTTTGTGCTTTTCAGCATTTTGCAATTGTAGCACTTTTGTAGATGGCTGGCAGCAGCTGCGAGACTCGAGTGTTCACGAATGTGCCCGAGGGGTTTGTCAAACTCCTCGTCTCCATCACCAAGCTCGCGATTGGGCCAGCGACTTGTCCGGAGTTCACGCTCTATCAGCAGAAGCTCAGCGACGATGTGTCTATGCACCAGGCCGTGGTGCAATTCAAGGGAGGATGTTCCGCGTCTCGCCACTTCCGTTTTGTGGGAAGGGCCATGCCTACGGAGAGGCATGCCACGCAGGTGGCCCCCCGTGAGGCGATAGCTCGCCTTCGGGATATTCTTCCTATGATGAAGACTCGCCGCTACCGCTACCTCCCATGCCATGTGCCTTACACTTGTCACTATGCATTCGCCTGCCATCGGGGAGAGCGAGATGAAGCCATCGAGATGGTTGTGGAGTATCTCAAGGCTCTAAAGGAGTCTTTCGACAACCTCGTAGACGATCTTGTGGCTGCCCGCATGGACTTAGTCCGGGGCGGTACTGCCAGCAGGAAGGAGCTTCTCCTCACAGCACTGCCTCTGACATTCGTCTCGTCTTCAGCCTCTTATGCACCGGCCGTTTTGGCCACTGCTCACCGTCTGCCTACCACTGAGGAGTTCGACCGAGTCATCGCTCCTACTCCAGTCAGAGCTGCACCGCCTGCCGCACCCGCTCTGCCGCCTGTCGCCCCCGCACTGTCACCACAGTGCAGTGCTACGCGCCAGGAACCTGCTAGAGAGGAGGCGGAGGTTGAATCCCCTGCACCGCTGAGTGTTGCCCTCGCCAAGGGGAAGGACATCGTCACCATCTCCGACTGAGAGAGCCGAGTAGCCGCGCGTTATGTCTGCTTGTATGATGTGTTTTCTCTGTACGCTAGTTCGTATTAGTGTGTTTGCTGCTTTCCAGAGGAGTACGCTGGTCTAAATAACATGTCAGGATTGTGTACGCACATCCTGAGTGCTGTATCGTGTGTTTGCTTTTTGCGTGTAAGATTTGGGTTAAGCCAGTCGTCTCCATGCAAAATCGTTTATGATTTCTTGAAAAATCTTGAGGTCTTTTAAGTTTTGCCTTCACAAGATTTTCCTTGTAACACACAGTTCTTCTCATGAGTTTTGCAAAATAATACCCCTAGACTGGAAAAATGTCTCGTCCGTGGACTCGCTCCATGCCCAATCAGCCAGAACAAGTTTATGGGACACAGACTAGCAACAATTTCACTCAGGGTCAATCCAGTCAACAGGACAGCGAAGCAGCCCTGTCTCAAGTATGTCGTCTCTTCGAACAAAGCCAGCAACAGCACCAAGAGATGATGAATCACGTCATCAATATGGGAAACCACCGTGAACCCTATCAGCCTCATTCCAAGTTATCTAAGTTACAGAAAACTCGCCCTTCAATGTTCGCTCACACCGATAGGCCGCTAGAAGCCGACGATTGGCTTCGCGACATCGAAAGGAAGCTGATTATTGCTCAGTGTTCAGATCATGAGAAGGTGCTTTATGCACCACACTACCTTACTGGAGCAGCTGCAGCATGGTGGGAAAACTTCCTACACATGCACCCCAGTGAACACAACATCACCTGGGAGGAGTTCAAGGAAGGCTTCCGTGGGGCACACATCCCCAGGAGCATCATAAAAATCAAGAAGAGAGAATTTGATGACCTGAAGCAGAGAGGCATGTCAGTGACAGAATACAATGGTCAGTTTACCCAGCTATCTCGTTATGCCTACGACGAGCATATGACTGAGAACAAGAAGATGGAAAAATTCCTGGACGGTCTGGCACCAGCCCTAAGATGCCAGCTGGTGGTACACACTTTCCCGGATTTTAAAACTCCGGTTGACAAGGCCATCACCTTGGAGAATGAGCGCCGCAGCCTGGAAGATATCCGTAAGCGGAAAAGGGACAAGACGACCCTCGCTCGCAACAACCGAAGCAAGACTGAGGTCCCAAGGACAGGAGCAAGGAAATCCACGACTACTGCTCTAAGGCCCGTCAGGCAGTTTCATGCCAGGGACAAGGAGTTCACGTACCATCCAGGGGTCACCTGCTATGCTTGTGGTGAAGAAGGGAACTATGCTAAACAATGCCCAAAGCCGAGGAACTCGGCCCCCAAGCCAAACAATGGTGGGAATAATCCAGCCCCCAAGCGCAACAATTTCAATCCCAACACAACCACAGGAAGGGTCACCTGAACCATGTGACCAGGGAAGAAGCGCAGAATGCCCCAGACATCGTGCTCAGTACGTTCCCTGTTAACACAGTACCTGCCACGGTTTTGTTTGATTCTGGAGCTTCCCATTCGTTCGTTTCGAAGAGTTTTGTTTTGCAACATGGTTTTTCGATACTTCCCTTGGAAAAATCTATGATCATCAAGTCCCCCGGAAATAAGCAAATCGCTCAGAGTTACTGCCAAGGAGTAATCATTGAGTTCGAAGGACTACAGTTCCATGCAAATCTCATCGTGTTGGAAAATAAAGGACTGGATGTCATTTTAGGGATGGACTGGTTAACCACCAACAAAGGATTCATTGACTGTTTCAATCGGACCGTGATTCTCACCCACCATCACGCCAAGACAATAAAGGTTACAGCTCAAGAAAGGCCACGGTCACGGCAACCAAAGCTGAACAAAGTGGACATTTCAGAACTGAGTAAAGTTCCAGTGGTATGTGAGTTCCCTGATGTATTCCCTGAAGAACTACCAGGCATGCCACCAGACCAAGAGATAGAGTTCAGCATCGAACTAGCACTGGCACCGCTCCCATCTATAAGAAACCTTATAGAATGGCACCCTCAGAATTGGTGGAGTTGAAGAAGCAGTTAAAGGAATTATTGGACAAAAGATTTATTCGAGCCAGCTCCTCACCATGGGGTTCGCCAGTGTTGTTCGCCAAGAAAAAGGATGGGACACTGAGACTGTGTATAGACTATCGAGCTCTCCATATGGTCACCATCAAAAACAAATATCCGATGCCACGGATAAATGATTTGTTTGACCAGCTCGCACAAGCCAAGGTGTTCTCAAAAATTGATTTGAGATCGGGATATCATCAACTGAAAGTACGGACAGAAGATATCCCTAAAACAGCATTCACCTCCAGATACGGATTATATGAATTCACAGTGATGCCTTTTGGTCTAACGAACGCCCCCGCATATTTCGTCCACCTCATGAACAAAGTGTTCATGAAATTCATGGACAAATTTGATGTGGTGTTCATTGACGATATTCTGGTTTACTCAAGGACATCGGAATAGCATGCTGAGCATCTCAGAATTGTTTTGGGAGAATTGAGGAATCATCAGTTGTATGCCAAATTTAGCAAGTGTGAATTTTGGCTAAGACAAGTTGGTTTCCTAGGCCACATATTAAACCAAGAAGGCGTGGCCGTAGACCCAGAGAAAGTCAAAGCCATACTTGACTGAAAGCCGCCCGCCAACATGACAGATGTGCGGAGTTTCCTGGGAATGGCCGGATATTATAGAAGATTTATTGAAGGATTCTCCACTGTGGCAAAGCCAATAACACAGTTGCTCAAGAAAGACAAGAAATTTGTATGGACGGAAGCATGCGAGAAAAGCTTCCAAGAACTCAAGAAGAAGCTGACAACCGCACCGGTCTTAACTGTGCCAGACATACACAAGAGTTTTGAAGTGTATTGTGACGCGTCCCGAAAGGGTCTCGGGTGTGTGCTAATGCAAGATGGCAAAGTTGTCGAGTATGCCTCCAGGCAGCTGCGAAAACATGAGGAAAATTACCCAACACATGACTTGGAGCTAGGAGCAGTCATACATGCACTCAAGGAGTGGAGGCACTTACTGTTGGGAAATCGCTGTGAAATATATACGGACCATAAGAGCCTTAAATATATTTTCACTCAACCGGAGCTAAACTTACGCCAACGACGCTGGTTGGAATTGGTCAAGGACTATGATGTTGGTATTCACTACCATCCAGGGAAAGCAAATGTAGTGGCCGATGCCCTTAGTCGAAATCCCAGCCCGGACAATGACGGTCCCCAAAACTTGAGGCCTGAGTTTTAGCAAGAGTTCGCTAGGCTCAACATGATGTTAGTCTCTGAGGGCACCATATCAAATCTGGAGATACAACCCACCCTAGTGGAACAAATTAAGAAGGCTCAAGAGGGACATCCCAGCATCAAAGGAATAAGAAAGAAAATGAACCTTTGTAAGGCTTCTGAGTTCGTCACAGACAGTGAAGGAATATTATGGTACGGAGACAGACTTTGCGTACCTAACATTGAGGAACTCAAGCAACAAATCTTAACCGAAAGCCACACCGCTCCATACTCGATCCATCCTGGAGGAACCAAAATGTACAAAGACATTCAGGAAAGATTTTGGTGGCACGGTATAAAAAGAGATATAGCCACATTTATCGCTTGTTGCGATTCATGTCAGCGCATCAAGGCCGAGCATCAAAAGCCAGCAGGGCTACTCCAGCCAAACCGGATACCGGAGTGGAAATGGGATGAAATAGGAATGGACTTCATTGTCGGATTACCTCGATCACAACGCGGAAATGACGCCATATGGGTCATCACAGACCGACTAACCAAGGTTGCTCATTTCCTTCCCGTGAAGACTACCTACTCCACACAAAGGCTGGCCAAGCTTTATCTCTCTCGTATAGTTTGTTTGCATGGAGTCCCAAAGACTATAATATCCGACCGAGGCACCCAATTTGTCTCCAAATTTTGGGATCACCTACAACAAGCTCTGGGCACGCAACTAGTTTTCAGTACAGCATAACACCCTCAGACTGATGGACAAACGGAACGTGTAAACCAAATCCTAGAGGATATGCTGAGAGCCTGTGTGCTCACCTATGGATCCAGTTGGGAAGAGAGTTTGTCGTATGCCGAATTTGCTTACAACATCAGTTACATAGCCAGCTTGCAAATGGCACCCTTTGAAGCATTGTACAGACGGAGGTGTTGTACCCCACTAAATTGGTCAGAAACAGGCGACAGTCGTATCTTCGGCCCAGACATGCTCAAGGAGGCCTAGGAGAAAGTTAAACAAATCAGGGACAGACTCAAGACAGCACAGAGCCGACAAAAGAGCTACTACGATCAAAAACATCGTGAGGTCAGCTTTGAACCCGGTGATTCCGTATACCTACGAGTGTCTCCTATGAGGGGCCTGCAATGGTTCAAAATTAAGGGGAAGCTAGCCCCGCGATTTATTGGGCCATTTTGTATAATTGCACGAAGAGGCACGGTAGCCTACCAACTAGACCTACCCAAGGAGCTGTCAGATGTCCATGACATATTCCATGTCTCACAATTGAGAAAATGTGTAAGTAGCCCGGAGAAGCATGTATCCCATGATAGCATTGATGTGCAACCAGACCTCAGCTACAAAGAGCGGCCAGTAAAGATATTGGAGGAGTCTGAACGGAGGACCCGACAGAAAACACTAAATTTTTCAAAGTTAAGTGGAGCAACCACACTGAGGATGAAGCTACATGGGAAAGAGAAGATTTTCTTCAGGCAGAGTATCCACATCTATTTGAGGATCAGCAGTAATCTCGAGGACGAGATTTTTCCTAAGGGGGTAGGTGTTATGACACCAAAATTTTATTTGGCCTTTTCAAAAAATTTATTTGACTTGAGGGAGGTGTTTTAAAATTTGCTTCAAAAGAACCCTCCCTTTCAAAATATTTTATTTGGCAAGGAGTTTATTTGGATTCACCCAAGATTTGATGTTGGTCTTGGAGGTTCTCTCTTTTGTTTGGACTCAAACCAAAAATGCTTTTCACTTGGGAAAAATGCCTTTTGGAAATTCCTTTGAAAATACTCTATAGCTTTTGGAATAATCCTTTACCACTTTCAACAATTCTCTCTTGCCATGACCTTAGTGCAAATCCACTCTCCTAAACCTTCCCTCATCTTTGGATCATGATTTGCATCAAATCCAGCAAGTTGAACCTCCCCATATGATTATTTTCCATGTAAATCTTATCAAAACAATTTCTGTCTTCTATTCTAGCCCTTGGAGATTTACAAAGGAGCTACCATTTCTGTTTTGAGTCTTGCCCCCAAACCAATTTCCCTTCCTAGTCCTTTGAACCCTCAACCAAGATCCATGAAGATCCACTGGTCTTCAGTTCAAATTTTTCAAACTATACTTGCTGCAAGTTTGGACCAGATTTGTCAAATTTGATGAAATTCATTCAAATCCTGCTCCTAAAAATCTGAGAAAAATCAGACAGCCTCTGGGTGCATTGAGAGGTCACCTCACCAAGTCCCAGCTCCAGGAAAATTTTTCTGCTTGCCAAATCATTTCATCGAACACCTGGTGGACACTGTTGCTATCAAGTTCAGTCAAGTTCAGTTAACAGTGTCTCAAACCACTGTCGTTTTCTTCAGTGTTCGATCTCAATCTCGCCAGTGCCCCGATGTCGCCTTGATCCCCGTCCCCTCCCCCTTGTTCCTGCGCCGCACGATCCCCTGGAACCTTGCGGATGTCGGCGACGGGCAGGAGGAGGTGCGCCGCCCCGTGACCGACGGCAGCGGCGGCTTTGCGTCCGCCAGAGAGGGGCGCAGCGTAGACGGCGCCACCCAGCGCCGCGCAAGCCACCGGAGGCCGCCGCGTGGCCACCCACTCCCCAGTGCGCACTGCCACCCTCATCGTGAACTGCTGGGGGCGGAGCGCGCTCTCTGCCTCTGTCGTGCCCGTGCGACCACCCCACCGTGGACCGGCGCCATTACGCCAAGACCAACTGGGATTAGCGGGGGAACGGCACCAGTACATCTCACTGATGCTGCCTGGCCACTTAAGCTCCCTGCCAAGACACTGCCTCGCCGTAATTGCTCGCCGGAGCGATCCCGTTCACGGCCGCCCCCTCGATCCGCCTATAAATAGAGGCCCCGAGCTTCAACTCGAACCCACACCGCCTCTGCACTCCACCTAGACCACACCAAGCCACTGGAAGAGCCCCGAGGGAGCTTTCTTCCCCGACTCCGGCCGCCGCGACCCGCCACGGGATCCAGCTCGATTCGCTCCCGTGCGTGCACCTCCACCCTTCAACTCTTGCCAGTAGCTTCCCTATGCATCCACTCTCCTGACCCGCGCTTCAATTCGGAGTTTGCAGCACCCACCGGAGTTCTCCACCATCACCCGAGCCGCCGTCCGCCGGAGAAAGTGTCGCCGTCGACGTGGTGCTCTCCGTCGGTCGAGTCCACCACCCACCGACGCGGAAGGACACGCTGAAGCTCTTGGTACACTCCGATCTCCCTGTCTCGCCGTGGTTCGACGCCGGCGACCACCGCAGTCTTCGGGCGCCGGCGAACTTTTTAAACCTGACATGTGGACCCCCCTGTCAGCCTCTATTCTCTTCTCCCTCGAAACGTTTTCTGTTGGCGCCTTCGGGCAAATACGTTTTCCCTTTGAGCTGGCGCGTTTCTTTCCGAAGCGTTTTCTGTTTTCTCAGTTAAGCCCCTGGAACTTCTCTGTTTCATTACAGATGAGTCCCTGGACAGAAACCCTTATAAGTTTTTAATAAAAAAGTGATTTTTGAGTGATTCTTTTTCTGACAATCTTATAATTTTGTCTAGTTTTTTATGGATTTATTTGGAAATTTTTTGGAACAACTTTTATGCACGCGTTGGTTTTCACATTAGTATGCTTCTTCGCTATACCGTAGGTTCCGAAAGAGGTGACGGAGCCGCGAACTTCGCCGAGCTAGACTCCGACTTCTCCGAACCAGGCAAGCATGTTTGAACCTTTGATATGATAGGTGTTTTGCATGTTTGCGTGAGAGTTTGTGCGTGGCATATGAGTGTCGGTGAGTACCTCGTTGCTTGTGAGGCAACTACCCGCATGTTCCAAAGTTGCGATGATCTCTGGTGAGAGATGGCCTAATCATGTGGTGACATGAAGGGCAGCAAGGTGGTACTGTTGTAGCATACCAGCCTTGCGTCATCTGACAAATTCCAACGTTAACGTGGATGGAGTCACGTTATCGTTCTTCCCCCTTCCGTGCTACCACTGGTTTTCTGCCAGAATGCGGTTTAGTAAGTTGGTAACCTCTTTCCACATACACACCGAACAGAGGGGCCGGGATGATGGTTCCATGGCCCTGGATTAAAGCCAGTCATCCGGTCAGGGGGCATGGTTGTTTCCGGTTGGGACCGAGAGGGGGGCACCCCTTAGAGCGCGCGTATAGAAATTTGATCCCATGCTACGCGAGGTTGTAGCCTCCCCGTCTCAAGGTTTTTCTTGAACGTTGCCGAGGGTGATTCCTGGCTTCGGATTGTTGAATGGGTGTGTACTGGTTAGACGTGTTTCTTCCAAAACACCGTAGACGGAACTAGTCCCCATGATTACTGAAATCCGTTGGCTGTGGTTAAAGTACAAACTCTGCAGAGTCAAATCCTTCCGAGTCATCGTATCCAAGGTCGAGTATCGAGATCAGCGTATCCACGTCTATGTCATAACCTCGTGATATATTATTCTTCCCGGCAAGTGAGTTAAAGTAGTAATATTGGCTGAACATTATTCCTGTGGATGGACTAACCTTTTATTTACCTTGTACTTGTAATGATTTATATTCTTGGGTTACTGAATTATTGAGTTAGGCCCTTTATGTGATGTCGCTTCAGACGTCCGACTGTGGCACTCTTGTTATTTACTTTTGATATAAGCCCTTTATGTGATGTCGCTCAGACGTCCGACTGTGGCATGCACTGTTGTTTATTCTTTCAATATAAGCCCTTTATGTGATGTCGCTCAGACGTCCGACTGTGGCACGCACTGCTTTTTTTTATTCTATTATAAGCCCTTTATGTGGTGTCGCCTTGACGCCCGACTGCGGCATTGTTGTCCTTGTATTTTCCTCTCGAGGAGTCATTCAGACCCTCGTTTGGCACCCAGTATTTATTTTGGGATTTCGGGAGGACTACCGCCCGACTTCTCTGTTATTTTCCCATGCATTATTATCTCTATGTCTGAACGCATTTGTTAATCTGTTCTTATGCTTCATGTTTACATTTGTTATATCTTATGTCCGAACTGTTTTGCGAGTACTTTCATAGTACTCACCTGGCTTGTTGATTTGGCCAGATGTTGACGAAGGCGATCTCTTGGATGAAGAGTTTGATAGTGAGTCCGATGCCTAGAGGAGTCCCAGTCAGTCCTGTGCGATCCCGGATATTGGTCACTTGTATTATATACGCTTCCGCCACCCGCAATAAACCTCCTCGAGCCTCACTCCGACGCTCGAAGAGCTGTAGTTTGCAGGAGTCATGTCACCCGTTCCGCGGTGATATTTCCTCCACCGTAGTTATCGTGAGTTAGTAGTTATGCAACCCTATCCGCCGTTATGTCTATTCAGCGTGCATGTAATAAATTGTTGAGCCGTCCCCGCTCAACCTTGTATTATATTCAGTACTCCTGGTATTTTTCTTCTGTGACCAAGATAATGTCTACCAGTGAGAAGGAATTCTTCTCTACTGGTCCGTAAAAGGGATTGGTCTCTCAATAAATATTTTTGTTGAAAAACCGGTCGTGACAGTCTCCCAGCTCACCGGGGCTACTTCACCTAGCACATCGTCGCACCTTCGCCCCCCCAGGCCGTTGGGGCTTCACCAACGGTCTCATCCACCGCATCGTAGCGCTCCGCTGCCACTCAAGATCTGCATCCGTGCGCGGCCAGCCAACGCAAGCGCATCACCCTCAACGACTCTGAAGTGACCCGCACTCTAGCTAGGCGAGCATGCCCAAACGCCGGCCCTAACTAGGTATCCACACATCACTCCCTTGTGCACTGTTCCGACGATGTTTGGATATCCTTTCACTGCCCTCTTAGCTTACACGCCTATGCAACTCTGACTTTAACTCTTATTTCTTCTGGAGATATCATCTGAAATAAGCAAATCCATTTTTTAGTGAAGCATGACGGTGCTACGGGATCTGGTACACATCCTGCACACCCGTATAACCTTGTAAGTATCTGTCCTCCGGTACAACATCAAGGTCGATTCCTCTTATTTGATCAACCATTCGCCGTGTCAAAAATGCAGAGGGGGATGCAAGGAGCACAAGGCCTGCACATCCAAGCAAGTGGTAACATGGACTTGTACATGGAACATCCCAAGCGCAAGCAGAGCTGCAGTGAGCCTGTACAACGAGCTAGCGTAAGTCCCTGCATTTCATTTAATTCGTACTGGCATTCGTGTATGATTGTGTGCAGTGGCTGATCCACGAATTCAAGTTACCAGGGGCGAACATTTAACTTAAAAAATACGAAGGCACTTGCACTCCGGAAATCAACATAACTTGAGAAATGTGAAGCTACATGCACTTTGAAAACCAGCTAATGATCCAAAGTAGTTCAGATTATAAACACTAAATGATGCAAGCACCAAAAAACACAAAATGCAACATGGTGTACAAGGACTACAAACATGGTCTGTACCTGCTTGAATTATTCGTTCTCTGGCTGAAAATATCGAAGTGTAATTGCACGTATAACCAGTGCGCAAACTGCATATCAATATATCTATCCTGCACAAGTATGGCAATAGTTTCAAACAACAGATTAGAAAAGTATTTATGCTATGTTGTCATGATACGGGGACTTTCTGGTAGATGGCCTCGACGTTTCCTCAAGCTATGAAAATGCACTATAATTTGCTTGTCATCAATGCCTGCAAATCTCTGTCTCTCTCAACATAGTAGATCATCATTAGACACTAAATCCTTCAATGAGCTTGCAAAATGCTTGCATTAGATCCCTCATTAGACACTATATGTTCATCACCAGGAGCATGTAAAATGTTTGCATCAAATCCTTCATTAGCAGTCTGTTCATTAGACACTTCAGGCTCAAGAACAACATGAGCTTGTATGTTTGCACCGGAAACTTGATTAGATACATCAGATTCAGTCAGTTCAGTATTGATTGGGGGAGTTATAAAATAAGTAGAAATTGGTTTCATTTTCTCATAGATTCCCTACATACAAGCAGTTTTACAACACCGTCAGGTTTAACTATTGGCCAGAAATTGAAGAGTTGAATTAGATATAATCAGGGATGTGATGTACCTGCTCGTTGCGCATGCTACTCTTGCAAGCTGCGACTGTCCGTTTGCGCAAGCTCGATGCCATGCCCGTGCTGCCGCCGCTGCCTCCCACGCAGGCTACACCCAGGGTTGGATCTTCATCTTCTTGTCCTTCCGTTCGCTTGAAGCCCGGCGACCGCCCTCCAACGAGGGCGCGAGGAAGTGCTGTGTCGGTCTGTCCAGCGGCGGCTAGGTTAGGAGCGAACCAGACTGGAGGCTGGAGCGAATGAATTGGGATTTTTCCTGCTGTCGATCGATATGGGAGGCGCTCGTTTGGGCCGCGAGCCTGCTATAGGGCCTGCCTTGCACTTATGTTATTGGCCCATCCAAATTGAAACATTTTTCTTCATTTTTTACATTGCCTGCTCGTGCGTTGGGACGAACAAAACTAGCGTGGGCCAACCTGGACGACTCAAACTAGGTGCACACTTTCCAGCCACCTGAGGCGGCCGCCCATACCAGCCCCTATGGTGGCGTCGCCCCTTTTTGCGTGTATGATTGGATAGTGAAAAATATTCCAGTGGCGCTTTTGATTTACCCACAGAATGGTTGAATTGCTTGTTTCTATGAACTGAGTTCGCCAATAATGTGAAGGATGCCAGTCTTTTCATCCTATTGTAGATTGCTTAGATCTCGATATGCCAAAAGTAATCACATGAAATATACAGTAAAAGCCAGTGTGATGTGTTTGGCTACAACTAGTCTGACTACACGTCCTCATATAACATATCAAGGACGCACCATCTTACCAGATTAACCATTCGACTTACCCATGCAGTGTGGGAAGAAAGAAGTATTGGGACTGCGTATCCAAGCAATTGATGCCATGGACTCCTTCGTACAACCTTGTAAGCGAAAAAGAAGTTGCAGTGTGCCTGTACAAAGAACTAGCGTAAGTTCAGTTACCTGCTTCTCGGAATTTTAGTTAGCCACTTATTGCAAAATTGTTCAATTACGTTGCTTGGCTTAATTTAGTTTGCTACTGATTACATAATGGCACAGCCTGTTAATCATATTGTAGACTGCGCCTATCTATGTGTTTGATACTTACTGTTAAGAATTACCTGTTTGCCTTAACTTAAATATCTACTTGTTTGTTTAACTGCTTTGCTGCTGCAACAGCGGGTTACAATGATGTTAATAACTACTTTTCAGCATCCAATTGAAACTCTTTAATTCCTTGTTTGTTTAACTGGTTTGCTGTTATAACTCCCAGTTGAGATGTTTTGCTAACTTCAACTTTTCTGAATCCAATCGGAACTTTAATGGCAAAACAGGTTAGCCCAAGATCAAAGAGCGAGGTCCCCATGGACGTTGCATCATCCCACAGCAGTGGCACCGGCCCAATCGTGCATTATGAATTGCCAACTGCTGATGCTCTAGAGGCTAAACTAGTGGTAGAAAGAGATTCTGCTTCTGCACTTAGAGATGAAGTTGACATGTTGAGGAAGCAAACAGCACAATCACAAGCAGTACTCAAGACAACCATTAAATATTTGGTGGATTTCAAAACGAAGCAAGCTGAGACTGACCAGATTGTTAAGGTCCTGAAGGAAAAAAGGAAATTAAATTCCTACTTGGTAAATCATAGGTGAAATGTTCTTTCCATAGTTGAATAACCTTTGTGTTGTCTGTTCATGTAATCAATCAAACCATTTGTTTTAGAGATCATGTAATAATTGTTTTTTTGTTTTTTGGTTTGTAATTTTATTTGAGCACAAGTCTGTATCAATTGATAAGACTCGGAGACATTTCATTTGGATTGCTGTGCCAGACCTACAAATATGCCAATCGGGCTGAATGTGCATTCAGCAATAGTAGTAGTATAGATGGACCATAAGTGGCACGCATTGGAAAGGGCCAAGATGCTGGCTAAAAAAAGGATGCTGTTGTAGCCAAAAAAAGTACAGCGGCCTGGCTTATGTATGTTAGTTGATATTATTGATCCATATACTCTATAAGTGTTTATATGTCTGTTAGTTCTGTACATTCTTGGTTGATTGACTCGGTATTTGAATCTTGATACATCGCTTGTGTACATATCTAAATGGGAGTACACATTATGCTGCGTGTGACATTTGAGTTGGACATGAAGTGTTCCAAATATTCGAATTCACCTTAAACTGGATTCTAGTTTCTGAATTTGAGTATCGGCATTTGTAAACCATATTCATATATGACAGTGGAATACATCTTTGTCGTCCTTTTGAAGATATATAAAAACACATAGAATGATTTATAAAGATTCATATAGGAATACAAAATGGATTCGAATTTAGTTGCCAGGGTAAACGTGGATGCTTATTGTCCCAAAATTCGAAAGAAGCAGCAAAATGTCCACTCCCACGTCGGCTGCCCGAAGCCAAGTGTTTGGGAGATGGAAATTACTGTCTACCCATTACACGGACAATCCATCGGCCCGATTTCCACTGCTCTAAATAGGGGTAGGTTAGTAACTTCAATTAGACGTGACACGACCGCCTCTGAGCCCATTCCGACACGGTGGGCGTCAAACATGGGCGGCAAAACTCATTTGATTCAAGCTCGTCCGAAAGACCTCTGTTTCTCCCTCCATTCCCCATTCATACACGGTGGGCGGCAAAACAAACTCGACTCGGCCGAAATCGATGTAGGCAAATATTTTCAATAGGGGCAGGTTTGTAACTTCACTCAGACGTGACACAACCGCCCTACCTGTCAGCCCCGTTCATACACCGTGGGCGCCAACCATGGGCGCCAACCACCCTCTCCTCGCCCGAAATCGCTCTGGGCAAATATTGGCGAGATGCGAGATTACCGTCCTATCCCCAACCGACGAGACGTCCAAATTTTAAACGGGGGCTAAGTTCGTAACTTTCCCATATTTCAGACAGGCGCGTCCCAAAAACATGGTTCCCCGTACCTCTCCCTCCATTTTCCCATTCATACACCGTCCGCGCTAGAACACCCCATCCCCACACCAGCCTCCGTCCGCCACCCCATCCATCGCCGCCGTCCTCCACCACATCCATCGCCACCGTCCTCCACCATGCCGGAGCGCCTACCAAGACCGCGTCGTCCACTGCTAGAGATGGACGTTTCTCATCCACGGCGACGGACCAATAGCCTTGCATCGCGTCCTCTCGCTTCATCGGCGCCGTCGTCCTCTTTGCCGGGGCCGCTCACACGACCTTCTCTTCCACCGCAACGGGACTTATCCCCCGATGCACCCGTCTACCGTCGCAGATCTGCTTCAACGCCACCGACAGCCATCGCACCCCCGATGCCTACACGGCGCCGCAAGAGAGGTGGTACTTCATATCTCCTCAACTTTTTGATCTCAACCAGAAAATAGATCTTAACTTGGTTACTCTACTTTCTTTTCAGCTCTTAGAATTTAGTTCTTAGTTCGAAGCAAACAATGGATGCTAAATATCATTTCTCCGGTTTGCAGCTTCAAATCTGCCATGGCACAGCCATAATACGGTTTAATTGATCATGCTTAGGGTTTAATTGATCATGTTGGTTCCGTGGTGGTTTCTTTAATAGAAATCGGAGGGGAAACCCTCTTTTGCTAAAAAAATATGCTTAGAGTTTCCCCCTTTTATGATCACTATACGATCAGAATACGTGCTTCGTGTCATAATAACACTGCTCCACCCATCAAGCTAAACAAGCTTAGTTGTTCAAATACGAATCTGATATTATTAAAACAGAGTTGTTTAATTGGTCAGCTAAATGTTCCTAAATTAGTTTCGAAAATGCATGTTCGCCGCTCGGGTGTGTATCTCTACAGGGTGCCCACGGTGGGCCGGCCCACCCTGGGATTTTGGGTCGTCCCAGGCCCCGATTCCCCTCTGTTCTGCTGCGCGCTTCCGATCTCTACTCGCCCCCAGCCGCCTGCCTCGCCGGCGACTTGCCGTCCCCGGACGGCATGACTCTAGGAGGAGACGCCGGACTAACAGGAGGCCAGGAGCCGCTCGCCCAACAGCGTCACCGCTGCCCGGGCGCGCCGCCGTGCCTACCTTCCCAGTCCGTTCAGGGCTCAGGCGTGCAGCACCCACCAAGCCAACCCGATTTATCCTGAGATACGTCCTCAACACTCAGCAGCCACTCCTCATCACCCATTTTCTAATTGATTCATTACTCATTAGGCAGGACTGTCATTAGGGTTTGTTGTGTGCTCAGTGCTACCTACACTTAATGGTTCAGATGTATTTCGGTAATCTTTAGTACCTCTAAAGTTCACAGGGTTTTCAAAATTCCGGCCCTCGGAACAGAAACTAGTCATTTTGGATTGTTGGTCGTAGTGACATTGACCCAGATTACTACTGCAAGCCAGGTTTGTTGACAATTTTACTTGTCTTTCTTACTCATTCGATATAATATCCAATTATTCACGTCGATTAGTTGCAAACAATAAGTGCTAGACAAACTTCTTCATTCAGATTTTGGACGGTCTCTTACTGCAGTTACAATTCTGCATACTTGTCCTAGTAAGCTCACAAGTAAATGATTGATTCACTACATCTATGCTTGCCTTGTCATATTTGTTGTCAATATTCTTTTAGGGTGGACCACCCTGTTTCTAAATACTGGAACCGTAGACATGAGTGAATAGTATTTCTCTATGTGATCTCTTCCATCATGTGTGGGTAACGAACACTGCATTGTATAGAAAGAAAGTGTCATTTCCAGCTTTTACATAGGTTTCGATCTTTTACATGGAATACAATCTGCCTACTTGCTTTGTGTCGCACTACCAACACTCCACCCTTGAAGCTAAACATTACGCCACTCATAATTGCTTAGTTTATTTGTTCAAATACGAATTTCATATGATTCTAATGTTCCTACTTCAGTTTTGAAATGTGTGCCTGCCTGTTATAGAGACATAAGGGGTTTGTATTTCTGTGTGTGGTCTGGTCAGCACGGTTGGGGAGGTGAACTTTGCATATGCAGGGGTTTATAGGGAGACACTCTCCGAGTTGAATCCGCAATGCATTCCATAGATAATCTGACTACTTTTTATGTTTTCATGAATCTCAGATTCTGAACAGCATCATAATGATTATGAGCTTGCGCGCATGAAAAGAATAAAGCAGAACAATGCCATGGCTGTCAAACTTGGCATTAAGGGACTGAAATCAAGTCTGGATGCAATGCAATGCAAACGCTCTCCACCTACAGATTCATGCTCAGAATATGATCCTAACAGTGATTCTGAGCTAGAGGGAGACCTAAGTCAATGTAGCTCCCTAGTGGAGGAGTCAGAGGAAGATGCCCTATCTTATTCACCCATCAAGGTACTTGCTCTAACTTTCCAAGGTTACATTGCTCGCACATATCTTGCAACTGATGCTTTGCATTGCTTCTACTTTGTTGAACTGCCATTAGCTTAGTTTACACATCGTGTATGTGAATACGCCCTGCCTATCCATTTTCAGTACATATTCCATCTGTCATCATACCATATTTATCCATTCAAATGCTGTTCTTGTGTATCAGACGTTCAAAAGGAAGAGGGCGATTGCTGATCGTGGAGGAGCACAAGCAAAGTATTTGGAAAAGGTAGTGGCACCTGATAAATCAAATAGCCCATTAGGTGTAGTTGCAATATCACCTGACCCACAAAATACCCCAACTCTAGCAGACTCTAGCCCTACTACACTGGTCATTTCTGATGCCCCAACTCAGCAGACCCCAACTGCAGCAAACAGTATGATTATGCCAGTTGACATAGCACCAGCTGTACGACGCAAAACCCCCATTCCAGCAAAGAGTACACCAAATCCAGTTGCCAAATCCCTTTTCGAACCAGAGAGAGCCCCAATTGCAGCAAATAGGACCCCTGTTCCATTTCTTCCCAGTTTAGAAGACGAAGCTTATGTTGTTGTCAGGAACTTTGTGCGCATCTTTCCTTCATGGAAAGATTATACCGCAGACACAGAACAATTTCCAGTCTTCCTCCGCAACTTACGCGTAAGTAATGTACTAATGTTATTCATGGTCATTACTGCATATGTTTCTGCTGACAGAAGACACAAGATTTCATTCTTTTAAATAGGCGAGGAGCAAACTGGATTGTGATGACGAGCAAGGGTTGGTTGCGCTTTTCAAGCACTCGTTGATGAAGTATCGTTCCTACCTGAGGCAAGCGCACTTCGATGGCAAGCCTCTGAACGAAATTTCTGTAAAGTCTCCGGTGCTACATTTATCCGACGGTGACTGGAATAATCTTGTTACACATTGGTCTCGGCTGCAGCGTAAGGTACTGTCTATGATATCACATCACAATTTGAACTACATTTCTGCATTTGCCTTAATGTCTCACTTGTACGAAAACTGTTAGCAGAAGAACATTCGTTCTCAAGGGACCACAGAATCTCGCAACTATACTGCACACTGCATTGCTCTTGTGAGTACCTCTTGCCCTGTATGACCATACTTACTTTCATAGCTGTTTGATTATGTAGCATCACTGCACATGTTAGCCTCGTAATCGTCCATTTGGTGGACATTATAAGATCCGTATGGACTCTTACATAAATTTAGAATCAACCCAATGCTTTTGAAGAGGTTTAGCTCTGCAGTCCTCTTGTAAGGACTGAACGTGGTCTATCACTGTACTTACATTAACAGCTACTCCCTCCGTCCCATAATATAAGAACGTTTTGTACAGTACACCAGTGTTCAAAACACTCTTGTATTATGGGAAGAGGGATTGGTTCATTTTGTAGCATTCTGCATCTTATCTCCCTCGCCCACCATTTACTAAAAAAGATCAGATCTATATTTAATCTTACCAACAAGTAGAATACACAGACAATGCCAGTGCAGAAGTGTAGCCCATTGCTCTTGTCAGTACATTTTGTCCTGTAACGCTTGTACTTCCAGGGATTGGTAGTTGATTATGTAGCATCAATCTGCATCTTATCTTCATTATCCTCTATCCCTTCCAGTATTATCATATCTATAATTACTCTCTACAAAATGTAGAGTACAGGCAATGCTTATGAAGAAGATTCTGTGCTGAAATTCTTGAGTTATCCTTCCCTTGACATGGAGAAGGGCATTATAAAGCCGGTGTTAACTGTTAATGTAAGTCAGTCCTTCTAAAGCCTTTATCCTCAACTGCTGTTTAATTTGCTCATACTCCCTATCGTTTACTGCTGTTTAGTTTGCTGTTTCTACCAAAATGCATGTTCGTAAGAACCGTAAGTTCTAAGTTTTACTTGTAAAACCAAATTCCTTATTCATACCATGCACATTACTTAATACTCCCTATATGTATGCTTGTTTTTGTGGATCTATAATCCAGTGTGTGGTGAAGCAGCCCACGTTTGCACCTTGTCATCTCCTGTTTTATCTTACTGATGTGGCTGATGATATGAACAACATGCCATGCACATTATCCAAAATAGATACAATGATTTTCTTTGCCCTTCATCTATGCTTGTTATGTTGACATGGTAATCCAGTAGTGTGGTGAAGCTCCCCGCATTATGAACAATGCCAAATTATGCTATTGATATTTTGAACTTACTCTTTATTTTCTAATTTGAAATTGGATAGAATTGACAGAACAGTTATCATCTTTGTTTATACACGTGCAAAACCTGTCATCTCTCTGCTTTGTTTCAGGGTGATATGCCTGATGGCATGCACAAGTCTGCTGAAGGCTGTGAGACAAACCCAACATATATTGCAGCAAAGAAGGCAAAACATCTTGAAGATAGCGAGACAACCCCAAAGTCTTGTCTTGATGCAGTGTTCAAGTTACTTGAGACTAACAGTCAGACAAGCTCACAGAATTCGTTGTCTGAATCAGTTCGACTTCTTCAGTCCCAAGTTCTAGCAGAAAGGCATTCTGCAACTCAACTTCGACTTGAAGTCCTATCTCTAAGAAAGATTGCGGAGAACACCAATGAGAACCTCATCGCTAAACAGCTACACCTGGAAGCTATGACCGACATGCTAGGCCGGTCTCACAGCCTTGCTCAGCAGCTTGCGCAGCAGTTCCCCCGCAAGGCTAACCTTTCTTGAACTGTCTTGGAAGTGGTCTCGGTTCAGTATTATTTTGTTACGCTGCAATGGTGCCCAGTTTTTGTAATCTGCTTCTTCGTTGCGCTTTATGATCACTGGTGGCGAACTTTGATGCCCAGTGGATGTAATATGTGTAATAGCCGTGATAGCCTAGCATAAGTTGCTTGCTTATTTATTTCCTTGTTGTCTTGTTTATTTGTTTGCTTGTAGTCAGTGCAGTTCTTTTTCCGCGGTTTGCTAGTGGCTGCAATAACCTATTTTTTAAAACTAGGCCACAATAACCATGGGCTAATATTTACTGTAGTGACACTGGGCCTCCTACGGGCCGTAGAAACAGTGGGCCTTCTACGGGCCGTAGAAACAGTAGGCCTTCTACGGGCCGTAGAAACAATGGGCCTTCTACGGGCCGTATCATCAATGGGCCTTATACGGGCCGTATGATCGATTGGCCAAACATGGGCCAATAACAGGCCGCATTATGGCCGTAAACGGGCTAGAGTTGGAATCGTCCGTTCATGGGCCGACCATAACGGGCCATCGTTAATAGGCCGTATTTGATGACGCTATGAAAACGGCCCAACGTATTAACGGACCACAAACGGGCCGACTGTAACCACGGGCTGAATTTGGCCCACAAGCAGAAAATGACAGTAACGGGCCGTAAGTAAACGAATGCTGGAAATGAGCCCAAGAATAAATGGGCTCTGAGAAGGCCGAAAGATAACATGGGCTGGAAACGGCCCAACGGAATAACGGGCCGTTAATGGGTATAAAGTGATACACTGTTCATTACGGGCCAGTTTCACCACGGGCCGTTAATGGGTGTAAAGTGATACACTGTTCATTACGGGCCAGTTTCACCACGGGCCGTTAATAGGCCAAGAGTTACATAGGGCCTCATATGGGCCGAAAGACGTCATGGGCCATACATGGGCCAGAAGTGAAAACGGGCTGGAATCATATTGGATGGCCCAGATGACGCTACTGGGCCTAATTCGGATAGGGCGTAACGGGCCTTGGGTTAGCGGGCTGTAAATGGGCTATATGCGAACAGGCCGTTAACAGGCTTTCCATGGGCCGGCCCGCCACCTTTTGACCAAGTCAAACGGGCCGGCCTTTTCACAGGAATGGGCCTCTGTTGGGCCGTGCCACGTGTCGACGTATCATAGGCGCCTTCTGTCCAATGAGTGGATGACATCTGTCCCAACGATGAGCCGACACGTGTTTCCTCCAGCCAATGATGATTTTACACGTGGAAAATCCCCATTGGTCGGGGCTGTTAACGGGTTATCGGATCCAAAACCCGACCCGATAGCTTAACGGCGTTCCGTTACGGTGGATGCCACGTGTCGGTCACCCTTGACGAAAGCACTTCTGTGACGCGCGATTTATCGTCATGGAAGTGGACACTTCCGTGATGATAATTTTGGTAATGTCATGGAACACTTCTACGACAGCACAGGTATGACTATCTTGATTCTGTCATAAATTTGTCATGGATGTACATGCATGACAAAAAACGCGACCTACTGTGACAAACACGTATCATCACGGAAGTGTATTTTTTTTGTAGTCTGCTCCACCCATCGAGCTAAACAAGCTTAGTTGTACAAATTCAAATCTGATATTATGCTGATATTAGTAAAACTAAGAGATGTTTAATTGGTCAGCTAAATGTTCCTACTTTAGTTTCGAAATGCACGTGAGGCACATTTGGAGAGACCGGAAGGAATAGTATTTCTCTGTGCGCTCTGGTTCATCATGGGTGGCCGACCGACATTGTATAGAAAGACTTGTAATATCTTCAATCTGCTTGCTCTTCTGCTCTTCTTTAAGATGATCCTCTTCTCTTGCGGTCGACAGGTCAGGTCGAGTTATCCTCCCTTGGTATATTTTGAATCTGTCAAGTCAGGTCGACTTGTTCTTCTTTACTATATGTTGAAGCTATCATCTGCGAAGTATCATCACTTCTGGAGCTCTCATATTTTGAGTAGTAGGCCACATTATATTAATGCACACACCAAATTACAGCATGCATGGCACCTCTTAGAAGAATTGCAGAGATAGCACAAAGGGGTTTACAGGGAGGAAGTATTGGATTAGAATCAGTTCTGCATTACAAAGATAAGCTCACTTGTTTTTATGTTTTCATGCATGTCAGATATTGAACATTATCAAAATGAATATGAGAATGGGTGCACGAGAGGAATATTGCGGAACAATCCACTGGCTAATGTCGGGGAAACGACACCTATGGGATCATAAGAATCCCTACTACGGTTGGCGGGGCGCGGGGTTGAGCGAAGAGCGAAATTTAAAAGGAAGCACGCGGTTCGTTTACCCAGGTTCGGGCCGCGAGGATGCGTAAAACCCTAGTCCTGCTTTGGTGGATGTATTGAGTGTTCTTGTGTTCTTGAGCTAGCTACGGGGTGTAACGAGCCCAGAAAATCCGAATCCTTCTCCTGGTCGCCTCGGGCCTCCTTTTATAGGAAAAGGGGTTGCCACAGTGGCACACAGGAGGTGGAAAGGTAACAGTGCTGCGAGCTTATAGCCCGTATTAGAGGCCAAGATGCATTTAATGCATCGCTTAGGTGTCCCCTTGCTTTATCGGGGACGGGAACGGAGCCCGTCCCGTCCGTTGCCGCATCGCCTGGCTTTGACACGCGCCCAGGCCAGCGATGCGAGTGGCGCTATGTAGGCAGGCAGGCAGCTGAGGTGGCGTTGTGATGGAGCCTTCATGAAGATTTGCATGCCACCATGCAGGTGCTTGCTGAGTTGGCGTAGAGGCCGCTCGTCGCCACGCAGGTGCGTGCCCAGCTGGTTGAGCTAGCAGCTACTTGGGGACGGTCGGTGGAGTCTTGGTCGACGCGAGCCTGGCTGTGGCCCCGCTGATGCCCTCGGCAAGGGCCTTGCCGGAGGCCCGGCAAGGGTCTTGCTGTGGCATTGCCGTTGTCCCCGGCATGGTGCTTGCCGGGGGTCTCGTGGATCTCCTCGGCTAGAATCCCGCCAAGGGTCGCCGTCTTCTGGTTCTCATCTGATCTTGTGTGTTCATGATCGTGACGAAGATATGCATGCCACCAAGGAGGTGCTTCCCGAGCCCTTACCTTAACGTGGTTGACTACGTTGAATGCCGTGGGCTCAAGGGTGGCTTGTCCCGCTGGTGCTTGGGCAAGCTTCTCGGGCAATGTTCTTGCCGAGGCCGCCCCGGCAAGGGCCTTGCCGGGGGGAGCTGCTTTGCCCCTCTGTTCTTCATGTCTCTGGCCTTCGCGTCGCTTCTTTTGTCTTGTGCTCCGGCTCCCTCCTTCTGTCCTGCTTAGTGTGGCCGCGGTCATGGCTCTAACTGCCCGTGCACAAGTAAAGGGGTCAAAAAGGGAGCCCATACTTTTGTACACCGACAGGAGCCCCCGGGTTTGGGCCACACATAAGCGCGACACGTTGTTGGGCCAGGCCCAGAACAGTGCGCGGGCAGGTGGGGCGGATTTTCACCGCAGTAACTTTTCGTCCACTGCGCTTCCCCACGACCTGCGTTGAACGCCCGTCGTCGAGGATCGTGCGTGACGTGGGGGGCATGCGTGGGGTGGCTTCCGCATGCATGCGTCACATCGCAATAAAGAGGCAGCTCGCGCCTTCCCCGTAAAAAGAGGGTGGCGTGGAGGCGCGGCTCATTTACTGAGACGACCTGGGTCATGGGCTTCAGGGCGTCCGTTTCCCACCGATCATGGGGCGGGGGACGGTTCTCTCACCCGTCTTTTCGACCCTGGTCAGTTGCCACGCCTCATTCATGCGAGTGGTGAGTGTCGGTGGCGGGAAACCGGGCCGTCGCTGATTGGGGGAGCGGGTCGGTCCGGATTCCTTGCGCCTCCGATAGCTGGATTGGCTGAGTGGGGCAGCCGAGCCTCGACTCCGCCTCTTTGTAAGGAGGAGGGGAGGAGGGCGTCGTCCCACATTCCTTCAGCATCCATCTTCCTTCCTCTCCGCTTGTTCTTTCCACCTGTCATGGCGAGAGGAGGTGCGGGCTCTTCGACGGTGGCGGCGAGGGTTGGTGCTCGCCAGCGCATCCCTCCCTCCCTTGAACCTGTGGCGGTGGAGCCAGCCACGAGAGGAAGGGGGAGGAGGCGTGGCCGAGGTCGCCGCGGTGGTCGGGGGAGAGGAGGACGAGGCGGTGCAGCGGCCGTGCTTCCGCTAGTGGTGCCTCCTGCGATGGAGGGCCATGTCGGGGACCGGCCCCAGGAGTTCTTGATCAAGCTCCGCCGGCCACCGCATCGTTGTCTCCGTCTCCCCACCCCTTTTGCTGAGGAGATGGAGGTCGATCCGCCCCAGACCCTCAGATTGCACATGAGGGGCTGCGGGACCGGCGGTACGCGGGTCGGCGTCGACTTCCTTGCTCCGCATGTGATGTATCTCCACCGTGGATGGAAGACGTTTGCTCGCATCCATAGCCTGAAGGTGGGGCTCGGCCTCTACTTCAAGTTAATGGAGGGCGGCGTACCCTCCGTCAAGGTCTTCGGAGATCTTGGAACTCGCCTTAAGTGCTGTGTGGAGAGCTCCTCCGACGATGAAGATTCCTCCTCTAGCGAGAGTGACGAGGAGGACAGCGACAGCGACGATGAGAGTAGTAGGCGGGAGGATGACGGGTCCGACTAGGTGTCGGACCGTCCGTCCCGGGGCGGCGTCGGCAGCAGCAACATCTGCACCGGGCCCCTTGAACTTCTCAGGGTCGCCTCCTTGGGTGGTTGGCGTAGGAGGCCCGGGGAAGGCGAAGAAGGCGGATGGCGGGCCGTCAACTCGGCGTACGCGGGCACCGACGCCTTCGTCTCGTATTGCCGGTCCTACCGCCTCGTCTTCCAGCTCTTCCCCCGTCATCATCATCACCAGCCTCTCGTCGGGGTGGCCACCGGGAAGTTCTATTGGTGCCTTTCGCTGCTTGTACCTCGCCTAGGCGCCCCTTTACCCTTTCGCCATATTGCTCTGTCTGCTGAGAAAAGGGACAAAAAAGGGATAACGGGCACCTTATCTCTTTTTAGTTTGTAAGCCTTTGGGCCTTAGTAGAATTTAAAGCTTGTAACCCCCCTTGCTCGTGTTTTTCATTCTGTATGAACTGTACCTGTATGGGATGTTTTTAATGAAAAGGGGTGTTTCCCGGTTTCTTTGTGCATGAGCGAGACCCATGCCAAGGAACGAGTCCTTGTTATTTTTAAGATAAACATCGTCGCCCGGCAACAGGCCTTGCCGCCCCCTTACTTCGGTCGACCATTCTCGCGTTTTTGGCGGAGGCAGGGCCGAAGTAGGGTTAGGCCCTTCGTTCGTTACCTTCCTACCGCGGCTACAACCAAATTCCGGCCCAGGGTTTTTATTCTTGGTCACGGGAAAGAGGGAAGTACGGTATTCCGGAAATAATCAAGGTTTCATACGTTCCAATCCATACAGAAATGCACGGCAGGAGATGAAGGACTTATCTGAGTTTGCAGCCCCCGACAACCTTGGCTTGCCGGGGCCGGATCCTTGTGTCTTCAGCCCCCGGCAACTTTGGCTTGCCGGGGTCGGAGCGCCGGTCCGTTCTCTTTTTTCTGAGTGGCTTAGTAGAAGTGCCCACGTGCCCTGCGAACCAAAGAGGACAGGAAGACGCATACTCGACCTCTAGGCCAGGGGTTAGTCGCTGCCAAGCACTATCAACCCTAACCGAGGGGGAGACTCAACCTAGCATGCATGCTATAACTTAGGGCGCCAACGCTTCATTTATTTATGCTCAGGGTCTGCGCCTGGCTTTGTACAAAGGGTTACATGCCTTGCTGACAAGGCTTGTACAAAAGGTGGCTTGCCGGGGGGCCCGGCAAGCCGCGCCTTATGGGTAAAACTTGCGAAGATGCTCGATATTCCAGGAGTTGCTCACTGGAATAGCATCTTCGGTCTCCAGGCGGACTGCGCCGGGCCTGGTGACTCGTATTACCCGATAAGGGCCTTCCCACTTTGGCATCAACTAGTTGATATTCTTGGCCGATTGAACGCGCCAAAGAACAAGGTCGCCTTCCTCAAGGCTTCGGGCATGAACCTTGTGGCTATGGTAGCGGTGCAAGGCTTGCTGGTAGCGCGCTGCTCTCACAGCCTCCCGAAGATGATCTTCCTCAAGGAGCGTCGCGTCATCTTGCCGCAATTGCTCTTGCTCAAGCTCATCGTAAGCGAGCACCCGAGGCGACCCGTATATGAGTTCCGTGGGGAGAACTTCTTCTGCCCCGTATACCAGGGCAAATGGTGTTTGGCCGGTGGCTCGATTTGGCGTCGTTCTGATTGACCAAAGAACCGTCGGGAACTCATCAATCCAACGCCTTCTACTCTTATGCAGCCTGTCAAAGGTCTTCGTTCTCAGGCCTCGCAGCACTTCAGCGTTTGCCCTCTCAGCTTGGCCATTGCTTCGCGGGTGAGCAACGGAAGCAAAACAGACCTTGCTGCCGAGGTCTTGGATGTACTGCATGAAGGTGCGGCCTGTGAACTGCGTGCCATTGTCGGTGATGACCCTGTTGGGTACACCAAAATGGCAAACTAGTCCTTTGAAGAACTTGACGGCTGACTGGGCTGTCACCTTTCTCACTGCCTCCACCTCCGGCCACTTTGTGAACTTGTCGATTGCAACGTACATGTACTCAAAGCCCCCGACAGCACGGTGGGAGGGGCCCAGTATGTCGAGCCCCCAGACCGAAAATGGCCAGGAGAGAGGAATTGTTTGAAGGGCTTGAGCTGATTGATGAAGCTTCTTTGAATGGAACTGACATGCTTCACACTTGGTTACTAGTGTCGTCGCATCGTGGAGGGCAGTGGGCCAGAAGAAACCCTGCCGTAATGCCTTGCCGGCCAGGGCTCTTGACCCTATGTGGGATCCATAGATGCCTCCATGTATTTCTGCCAACAGCCCCAGTCCTTCCTCCCGGGGAATACACTTCAATTTCACACTGTTCGGTCTTTTTCTGTATAGGACGTCATCGATGAACTGATACATAGCAGACCGACGGGCTACTTTCTCCGCTTCTTCCTGCTCCTCAGGAAGCTCCCCTGTTTGGAGGAATCGGACGGTATGTTGTGCCCATGCCGGAGCCTGAGGCTCGACGGCAAGGATTAAAGGCATTTCTTCCGCCATGGGGGCGGCTGCCTCCATGGTAAGAGCTTGACGCTCTGCCGGAGCCAGTCGTCCCAGGGCTGGAGCTCGGTGGGAAAGTACTTGCCGGGCCCTGATTTCCTCCGCTTGTTCTGCTCTGTTGATGGTTCAACGGATGGCTGAGTTAGTCGAAGCACAAAGGTACCTGGTTCCACAGGTAGCTTAAGGGCAGCGCGTTTTGACAGGTAGTCGGTGATGTCATTCTCCGCTCGGGGAACGTGCTCCGCCTGTATACCATCAAAATGCTCTTCTAGCTTCCTGACTTCATCTACGTAGGCTTTCATCATCGGCCTCTGGTAATCCTTGTTGACTTGCTTGACGACAAGTTGCGAGTCACCCCTGACGATGAGTTTCCTGATCCCGAGGTCTGCCGTGATCCTGAGACCGGCAAGCAATCCCTCGTACTCAGCAGTGTTGTTCGTCGACATCTCCCTAGGGAAGTGCATTTGGACTACGTACTTGAGGTGCTCTCCGGTGGGTGCAACAAGTAGTACACCAGCAACTGCGTGCGTGCTAAGGCCTCTGCTGGCCTCGGTGGTGGCGAAACCTGCGTGGACCGCGACACGCTTCGACTTCTAACCACGTTAGAAGGAGCTCTATCACGGCCCTGCGGTTGCATGCCATTTTCGCTAGTGCTTCGGCGAGCGTGCAGGTCTTCTGCGTCCCGCGAGTGATGTACGTGGCTCTTCCCGCGGTAGCGCCCGGTGTCTTCAGCGTGGAGACGTCGTTCGTCGCGCGCAACCTGAGAGGAGCGCGCCGTGGGCACCGAAGTGGGTGTCTTCGAAGCCGCTGTGCCGCCTACAGGCGTTGCAATGACGTCCTTGGAGGGCCCCGCACCGCCCACGGAGGGCCCGGCTCTGTCTTTGGATTTGGCGACGTGCGGCTCGTTGCCTGGCACACGAGCGTCGTCGCCCACCAAGCTCCGGCTGCTAGGGCGCCGTTGGTGCTCGCGGGCCGCACCCCGGGTTCTGTCCGCGACCGGTCGCTGCTCGCCCGCGTCGGGACAGGCCGTTCGGCTCCTGGTGAGCCGATCGCCGTGGTCGTCTTCTTCTTAGTTGCCATGGCGATGAATAACCGCTATACTAGCTGCTAAAGCCGATTCTCACAACTGCGCCCCTACCTGGCGCGCCAAAGATGTCGGGGAAACGACACCTATGGGATCACAAGAATCCCTACTACGGTTGCGCGGGGTTGAGCGAAGAGCGAATTTAACAGGAAGCATGTAGTTCGTTTACCCAGGTTCGGGTCGCTAGGATGCGTAAAACCCTAGTCCTGCTTTGGTGGATGTATTGAGTGTTCTTGTGTTCTTGAGCTAGATACGGGGTGTGACGTGCCCCGAAAAGCCGAATCCTTCGTGTGGTCGCCTCGGGCCTCCTTTTATAGGAAAAGGGGTTGCCACAGTGGCACACAGGAAGTGGAAAGGTAATAGTGCTGCGAGCTTATCGCCCGTATTACAGGACAAGATGCATTTAATGCATCGCTTAGGTGTCCCCTTGCTTTATCGGGGATGGGAACGGAGCCCGTCTCGTCCGTTGCCGCCTCGCCTGGCTTTGACACGTGCCCAGGCCAGCGATGCGAGTGGCGCTATGTAGGCAGGCAGGCAGCTGAGGTGGCGCGGTGGTGGAGCGTTCATGAAGATTTGCATGCCACCACGCAGGTGATTGCTGAGTTGGCGTAGAGGCCGCTCATCGCCATGTAGGGGCGTGCCTAGCTGGTTGAGCTAGCAGCTGCTTGGGGACGGTCGGTGGAGTCTTGGTCGACGCGAGCCTGGCTGTGGCCTCGCTGATGCCCTCGGCAAGGGCCTTGCCGGAGGCCCGGCAAGGGTCTTGCCGTGGCATTGCTGTTGTCCCCGGTATGGTGCTTGCCGGGGGTCTCGTGGATCTCCTCGGCTAGAATCCCGCCAAGGGTCGCCGTCTTCTGGTTCTCATCTGATCTTGTGTGTTCATGATCGTGACGAAGATCTGCATGCCACCAAGGAGGTGCTTCTCGAGCCCTTGCCTTAACGTGGTTGACTACGTTGAATGCCGTGGGCTCAAGGGTGGCTTGTCCCGCTGGTGCTTGGGCAAGCTGCCCGGGCAATGTTCTTGCCGAGGCCGCCCCGGCAAGGGCCTTGCCGGGGGGACCTGCTTTGCCCCTCTGTTCTTCGTGTCTCTGGCCTTGGCGTCGCGTTGTTTGTCTTGTGCTCCGGCTCCCTCCTTCTGTCCTGCTTAGTGTGGCCGCGGTCGTGGCTCTAACTGCTCGTGCACAAGTAAAGTGGTAAAAAAGGAGAGACCCTACTTTTGTACACCGACAGGAGCCCCCGGGTCTGGGCCACACATAAGCGCGACACGTTGTTGCGCCAGGTCCAGAACGGTGCGCGGGCAGGTGGGGCGAATTTTCACCGCAGTAACTTTTTGTCCGCTGCGCTTCCCCACGACCTGCGTTGAATGCGCGTCGTCGAGGACCAGGCGTGACGTGGGGGGCATGCGTGGGGTGGCTTCCACATCCATGCGTCACATTGCAATAAAGAGCCGGCTCGCGCCTTCCCCGTAAAAAGAGGGAGGCGTGGAGGCGCGGCTCATTTACTGAGATGACCCGGGTCGTGGGCTTCAGGGCGTCTGTGCCCCACCGATCACGTGGCGGGGGACGGTTCTCTCACCCGTCTTTTCGACCCTGCTCGCTCGCCATGCGTCGTTCATGCGAGTGGTGAGTGTTGGAGGCGGGAAACCGGGCCTTCGCTGATTTGGGGAGCGGGTCGGTCCGGATTCCCTGCGCCTCCGATAGCTGGATTGGCTGAGTGGGGCGGTCGAGCCTCGACTCCGCCTCTTTATAAGGAGGAGGTGAGGAGGGCGTCGTCCCACATTCCTTCAGCATCCATCTTCCTTGCTCTCCGCTTGTTCTTTCCACCTGTCATGGCGAGAGAAGGCACGGGCTCTTCGACGGTGGCGACGAGGGTTGCTGCTCGCCAGCGCGTCCCTCCCTCCCATGAACCCGTGGCGGCGGAGCCAGCCATGAGAGGAAGGGGGAGGGGGCGTGGCCAAGGTCGCCGCGGTGGTCGGGGGAGAGGAGGACGAGGCGGTGCGGCGGCCGTGCTTCCGCCAGTGGTGCCTCCTGCGATGGAGGGCCATGTCGGGGACCGGCCCCGTGAGTTCTTCATCAGGCTGCGCCGGCCACCGCGTCGTCGTCTCCGTCTCCCCACCCCTTTTGCTGAGGAGATGGAGGTCGATCCGCTCCAAACCCTCAGATTGCACATGAGGGGCTGCGGGACCGGCGGTACGCGGCTCGGCGTCGACTTCCCCGCTCCGCATGTGATGTATCTCCATCGTGGATGGAAGACGTTTGCTCGCATCCGTAGCTTGACGGTGGGGCTCGTCCTCTACTTCAAGTTAATGGAGGGCGGCGTACTCTCCGTCAAGGTCTTCGGAGATCTTGGAACTCGCCTTAAGTGCTGTGTGGAGAGCTCCTCCGACGATGAAGATTGCTCCACGAGCGAGAGTGACGAGGAGGACAGCGACAGCGACGACGAGAGTAGTAGGCGGGAGGATGATGGGCCCGACTAGGTGTCGGACCTTCCGTCCCGGGGCGGCGTCGGCAGCAGCAACATCTGCACCGGGACCCTTGAACTTCTCGGGGTCGCCTCCTTGGGCGGCTGGCGTAGGAGGCCCGGGGAAGGCGAAGAAGGCGGATGGCGGGCCGTCAACTCAGACTACGCGGGCAGCGACGCCTTCGTTGCGTATTGCCGGTCCAACCGCCTCGTCTTCCAGGTCTTCCCCCGTCATCATCATCACCAGCCTCTCATCGGGGAGGCCACCGGGATGTTCTCCTGGTGCCTTCTGCTGCTCGTACCACGCCTAGGCGCCCCTTTTGCCCTTTCACCATCTTGCTCTGTCTCCTGAGGAGAGGGACAAAAAAGGGATTACGGGCACCTAATCTCTTTTTAGTTTGTAAGCCTTCGGGCCTTAGTAGAATTTAAAGCTTGTAACCCCCTTGCTCGTGTTTTTCATTCTGTATGAACTATACCTGTATGGGATGTTTTTAATGAAAAGGGGTGTTTGCCGGGTTCTTTGTGCATGAGCGAGGCCCATGCCAAGGAATGAGTCCGTGTTATTTTTAAGATAAACATCGTCGCCCGGCAACAGGCCTTGCCGCCCCCCTTACTTCGGTCGACCATTCTCACGTTTTCGGCGGAGGCAGGGGCGAAGTAGGGTTAGGCCCCTCGTTCGTTACCTTCCTACCGCAGCTACAACCAAATTCTGGCCCAGGGTTTTTATTCTTGGGCACGGGAAAGAGGGGAACACGGTATTCCGGAAATAAACGAGGTTTCATAAGTCCCAATCCATACAGAAATGCACGACAGGAGATGAAGGACTTATCTGAGTTTGTAGCCCCTGGCAACCTTGGCTTGCCGGGGCCGGATCCTTGTGTCTTCAGCCCCCGGCAACTTTGGCTTGCCGGGGTCGGAGCGCCGGTCCGTTCTCTTTTTTCCGAGTGGCTTAGTAGAAGTGTCCACATGCCCTGCGAACCAAAGAGGACAGGAAGACGCATACTCGACCTCTAGGCCAGGGGTTAGTCGCTGCCAAGCACTATCAACCCTAACCGAGGGGGAGACTCAACCTAGCATGCATGCTATAACTTAGGGCGCTAGCGCTTCATTTATTTATGCTCAGGGTCTGTGCCTGGCTTTGGATAAAGGGTTACATGCCTTGCCGGCAAGGCTTGTACAAAAGGTGGCTTGCCGGGGGGCCCGGCAAGCCGCGCCTTATGGGTAAAACTTGCGAAGATGCTCGATATTCCAGGAGTTGCTCACTGGAATAGCATCTTCGGTCTCCAGGCAGACTGCGCCGGGCCTGGTGACTCGTATTACCCGATAAGGGCCTTCCCACTTTGGCGTCAACTTGTTGGTATTCTTGGCCAATTGAATGCGCCAAAGAACAAGGCCGCGTTCCTCAAGGCTTCGGGCATGAACCTTGCGGCTATGGTTGTTGGGGAACGTAGCAGAAATTCAAAATTTTCTACGCATCACCAAGATCAATCTATGGAGTTTACTAGCAACGAGAGGGAAGGAGTGCATCTACATACCCTTGTAGATCACGAGCGGAAGCGTTCAAGAGAACGGGGTTGATGGAGTCATACTCGTCGTGATCCAAATCACCGATGATCCTAGCGCCGAACGGACGGCACCTCCGCGTTCAACACATGTACGGAGCAGCGACATCTCCTCCATCTTGGTCCAGCAAGGGGGAAGGAGAGGTTGATGGAGATCCAGCAGCACGACGGCGTGGTGGTGGAAGTAGCGGGGATCTCGGCAGGGCTTCGCCAAGCTTCTGCGAGAGGGAGAGGTGTTGCAGGGGGAGAGGGAGGTGCCAGGCGCTGTGGTGCTGCTGCCCTCCCTCCCCCACCACTATATATAGGCCCCCTAGGGGCGGGGCGTCGGCCCTGGATCCCATCTACAAGGGGGGACGGCGGCCAGGGGGAAACTTGCCCCCCAAGTCAGGTGGGGCGCCCCCACCCCTAGGGTTTCCAACCCTAGGCGCAGGGGGAGGCCCATGGGGGGAGCCCCAGACCACTAGGGGCTGGTTCCCTTCCCACTTCAGCCCATGGGGCCCTCCGGGATAGGTGGCCCCACCCGGTGGACCCCCGGGACCCTTCCGGTGGTCCCGGTACAATACCGGTGACCCCCGAAACTTTCCCGGTGGCCGAAACTTGACTTCCTATATATAATTCTTGACCTCCGGACCATTACGGAACTCCTCGTGACGTCCGGGATCTCATCCGGGACTCTGAACAACTTTCGGGTTTCCGCATACTAATATCTCTACAACCCTACAGTCACCGAACCTTAAGTGTGTAGAACCTACGGGTTCGGGAGACACGTAGACATGACCGAGACGACTCTCCGGCCAATAACCAACAGCGGGATCTGGATACCCATGTTGGCTCCCACATGCTCCTTGATGATCTCATCGGATGAACCACGATGTCGAGGATTCAATCAATCCCGTATACAATTCCCTTTGTCAATCGGTATGTTACTTGCCCGAGATTCGATCGTCGGTATCCTGATACCTTGTTCAATCTCGTTACCGGCAAGTCTCTTTACTCGTTTCGTAACACATCATCCCGTGATCAACTCCTGGGTCACATTGTGCACATTATGGTGATGTCCTACCGAGTGGGCCCAGAGATACCTCTCCGTTTACACGGAGTGACAAATCCCAGTCTCGATTCGTGCCAACCCAACAGAAACTTTCGGAGATACCTGTAGTGCACCTTTATAGCCACCCAGTTACGTTGTGACGTTTGGTACACCCAAAGCATTCCTACGGTATCCGGGAGTTGCACAATCTCATGGTCTAAGGAAATGATACTTGACATTAGACAAGCTCTTAGCAAACGAACTACACGATCTTGTGCTAGGCTTAGGATTGGGTCTTGTCCATCACATCATTCTCCTAATGATGTGATCCCGTTATCAACGACATCCAATGTCCATGGTCAGGAAACCGTAACCATCTATTGATCAAAGAGCTAGTCAACTAGAGGCTTACTAGGGACATGGTGTTGTCTATGTATCCACACATGTATTTGAGTTTCCTATCAATACAATTTTAGCATGGATAATAAACGATTATCATGAACAAGGAAATATGATAATAACCAATTTATTATTGCCTCTAGGGCATATTTCCAACAATGGTAGCGGCGCAAGGCTTGCTGGTAGCGCGCTGCTCTCACAGCCGCCCGAAGACGATCTTCCTCAAGGAGCATCGCGTCATCTTGCCGCAATTGCTATTGCTCAAGCTCGTCGTAAGCGAGCAGTCGAGGCGACCCATATATGAGTTCCGTAGGGAGAACTGCTTTTGCCCCGTATACCAGGGCAAAGGGTGTTTGGCCGGTGGCTCGATTTGGCGCCGTTCTTATCGACCAAAGAACCGTCGGCAACTCATCAATCCAACGCCTTCCGCTCTTATGCAGCTTGTCAAAGGTCTTCGTTCTCAGGCCCCATAGCACTTCAGCGTTTGCCCTCTCAGCTTGGCCATTTCTTCGTGGGTTAGCAACAGAAGCAAAACAGACCTTGCTGCCGAGGTCTTGGATGTACTGCATGAAGGTGCTGCTTGTGAACTGCGTGCCGTTGTCGCTAATGACCCTGTTGGGTACACCAAAACGGCAAACTAGTCCTTTGAAGAACTTGACGGCTGACTGGGCTGTCACCTTTCTAACTGCCTCCACCTCCGGCCACTTTGTCAACTTGTCGATTGCAACGTACATGTACTCAAAGCCCCCGACAGCACGGTGGGAGGGGCCCAGTATGTCGAGCCCCCAGACCGAAAATGGCCAGGAGAGAGGAATTGTTTGAAGGGCTTGAGCTGGTTGATGAAGCTTCTTTGAATGGAACTGACATGCTTCACACATGGTTACTAGTGTCGTCACATCCTGGAGGGCAGTGGGCCAGAATAAACCCTGCCGGAATGCCTTGCCGGCCAGGGCTCTTGACCCTATGTGGGATCCACCTATGCCTCCGTGTATTTCTGCCAACAGGCCCAGTCCTTCCTCCCGGGGAATACACATCAATTTCACACCGTTCGGTCTTTTCCTGTATAGGACGTCATCGACGAACTGATACATAGCAGACCGATGGGCTACATTCTCCGCTTCTTCCTGCTCCTCAAGAAGCTCCCCTGTTTGGAGGAATCGGACGGTATGCTGTGCCCATGCCGGAGCCTGAGGCTCGACGACAAGGATTAAAGGCATTTGTTCCACCATGGGGGCGGCTGCCTCCATGGCAAGAGCTTGACGCTCTGACGGAGCCAGTCGTCCCAGGGCCGGCTCAGCGTCTCCGGCAACATCCTTGCCGGCGGCTCCGGGGAGCTCGGCGGGAAAGTACTTGCGAGGCCCTGATTTCCTCCGCTTGTTCTGCTCTGTTGATGGTTCAACGGATGGCTGAGTTAGTCGAAGCACAAAGGTAACTGGTTCCACAGGTTGCTTGAGGGCAGCACGTTTTGACAGGTAGTCGGCGATGTAGTTCTCCGCTCGGGGAACGTGCTCCACCTGTATACCGTCAAAACGCTCTTCCAGCTTCCTCACTTCATCTACGTAGGCTTTCATCAACAGGCTCTAGTAATCCTTGTTGACTTACTTGACGACAAGCTGCGAGTCACCCCTGACGATGAGTTTCCTGATCCCGAGGTATGCCGTGATCCTGAGACCGGCAATCAATCCCTCGTACTCAGCAGTGTTGTTCGTCGACGTCTCCCTGGGGAAGTGCATTTGGACTACGTACTTGAGGTGCTCTCCGGTGGGTGCAACAAGTAGTACACTAGCAACTACGCGCGCGCTAAGGCCTCTGCTGGCGTCGGTGGTGGTGAAACCTGCGTGGATCGCGACACACTTCGACTTCTAACCTTGTTAGATGGAGTTCTATCACGGCCCTGCGGTTGCATGCCATTTTCGCCAGTGCTTCGGCAAGCGTGCAGGTCTTCTGCGTCCCGCGAGTGAAGTACGGGACTCCTCCCATGGCAGCGCCCGGGGTCTTCAGCGTGGTGACGCCGTTCGTCGCGTGCAACCTAAGAGGAGCGCGCCGTGGGCGCCGGAGTGGGTGTCTTCGAAGCCGCCGTGCCGCCTACAGGCGGTGCGACAACGTCCTTGGAGGGCCCCGCGTCGCCCGCGGAGGGCCCGACTCCGTCTTTGGATTTGGCGACGTGCGGCTCGTTGCCTGGCACATGAGCGTCGTCGCCCACCAAGCTCCGGCTACTAGGGCGGCGTTGGTGCTCGCGGGCCGCGCCCCGGGTTCTGTCCGCGACCGGTCCGCTGCTCGCCCGCGTCGGGACGGGCCGTTCGGCTCCTGATGAGCCGATCGCCGTGGTTGTCTTCTTCTTAGGAGCCATGGCGATGAATAACCACTGAACTAGCTACTAAAGCTGATTCTCACAACTGCGCCCCCTACCTGGCGCGCCAAAGATGTCGGGGAAACGAGACCTATGGGATCACAAGAATCCCTACTACGATTGGCGGGGCGCGGGGTTGAGCGAAGAGCGAATTTAACAGGAAGAACGCGGTTCGTTTACCCAGGTTCGGGCCGCGAGGATGCGTAAAACCCTAGTCCTGCTTTGATGGTTGTATTGAGTGTTCTTGTGTTCTTGAGCTAGCTACGCGGTGTAACGAGCCCAGAAAAGCCGAATCCTTCTCCTGGTCGCGTCGGGCCTCCATTTATAGGAAAAGGGGTTGCCACAGTGGCACACAGGAGGTGGAAAGGTAACAGTGATGCGAGCTTATTGCCCGTATTACAGGACAAGATGCATTTAATGTATCACTTAGGTGTCCCCTTGCTTTATAGGGGACGGGAACGGAGCCCGTCCCGTCCCGTCCGTTGTCGCCTCGCCTGGCTTTGACACGTGCCCTGGCCAGCGATGCGAGTGGCGCTATGTAGGAAGGCAGGCAGCTGAGGTGGCGCGGTGGTGGAGCCTTCATGAAAATTTGCATGCCACCACGCAGGTGCTTGCTGACTTGGCGTAGAGGCCGCTCGTCGCCACGCAGGTGCGTGCCAAGCTGGTTGAGCTAGCAGCTGCTTGGGGACGGTCGGTGGAGTCTTGGTCGACGCGAGCCTGGCTGTGGCCCCGCTGATGCCCTCGGCAAGGGTCTTGCCGTGGCGTTGCCGTTGTCCCTGGCAAGGTGCTTGCCGGGGGTCTCATGGATCTCCTCGGCTAGAATCCGGCGAAGGGTCGCCGTCTTCTAGTTCTCATCTGATCTTGTGTGTTCATGATCTTGATGAAGATCTGCATGCCACCAAGGAGGTGCTTCCCGAGCCCTTGCCTTAACGTGGTTGACTACGTTGAAAGCCGTGGGCTCAAGGGTGGCTCGTCCCGCTGGTGCTTGGGCAAGTTGCCCCGGCAAGGTTCTTGCCGGGGCCGCCGAGGCTGCCCCGATAAGGGCCTTGCCGGGGGGACCTGCTTTGCCCCTCTGTTCTTCGTGTCTCTGGCCTTGGCATCGCTTTGTTTGTCTTGTGCTCCGGCTCCCTCCTTCCGTCCTGCTTAGTGTGGCCGTGGTCGTGGCTCTAACTGCCCATGCACAAGTAAAGAGGTCAAAAAGGAGAGCCCGTACTTTTGTACACCGACTGCTAACAAACTTGGCATGGTGGAGGATGGCCTATCTTATTCACCCATCAAGGTGCATGCTCTAACTTGTTAAGGTTGTATTAGTCGCACATATTTTGCATCTGACCTCTTGCATTACTTCTACTTTGTTACACCATCTGCTTAGTTTAAGCATGATATATGACTATATGCCATACCTATCCATTTTCTGTATCTATTCCATGTGTCGTCATACTATGTTTTTCCAGTCAAATGTTGTTCTTTCGTAATAGATGTCCAAAAAGAGAGGGTGATTGCAGATCCTCAAGGAGTACAAACAAGGTATTTGGAAAAGGTAGTGATACCTGTTAAATCAGATAGATCAGCAGCCACAGAAAACACTGGCCCAACTGTAACAGACTTTACCCCTACTCCAGTGGCCAAACCCCTATTAGAACTGCTGACAGCCCAGCGTCAGGTACTGGCTATGATATCAATTCAAAATTTGAACTCCTAAATTTCTGCATGTGCCTTACCTTCTCTCTTGTATGAAAACTAATTTCAGATGAATCTCCTTGCTCAAAGGATCATAGGATCTCACGACAATACTGGGCTCTGCATTGCTCTTGTCAGTACCTCTTGCCCTTTGTCAGCATACTTACACTCATTGCTGTTTGATTATGTAGCATCACTGTAAATGTTCACTTCTTTATCCTCCATTTGCTTGAAATTATAAGATCTATATTTACTCTTGGATAAATGTAGAATTAACACAATGGTTATGAAGTTTTGGATTGCTCATGTAAGTACCTATTGTCTTGTACTCCCTCTGTATCGAATTAATTGTTGATCAATTGGATGTATTTAGAACTTAATAGTGCTAGATACATCCATTTGAGCGACAACTAATAACGGACGATGGTGGTATTACTGTACATGCATCACGAGATAGTTGATTGTCTAGCATTACTCTGCATCTTATCTGCCCTGCCCTCCACTTTCTCCAAATTATCATATCTACATTTACTCTTACCAAAATGTTGAATAAAGCCAATGCCACTGCACACGTTGATGTCTGCATTCCTCTTGTCAGTACCTTTTGCCTTGTAACACTGTACTTAATTAATTGCTATTTGATTATGTATCATTAGTCTGCACCTGAGCTTCATTATCCTCTATTTCTTCCAATATTATTTGATCTCTATTTACTCTGTGCAAAATGTAGAATAATGGCAACGCTTATAAAGAATTTTCTTTGGGGAATTTATTGAATTATCTTTCCATCAACATGGAGAAGGTCTTTGTCCAGCCCGTGTTAACATGTAATGTAAGTTCATCCTTCTCAAGCCTTCAAACTTTGCTCCAGTATAGATCTGGATAGGCATCATTTCCTCCACTGCTGTTTACATCTGATTGGATGTTTGCAACAACTACCCGTTTTAAATTGTAGTTGTAAAAACATGTTCCTGATGCAGAACAGATCCATTTATTTGCTTATATAATTGTGAAACCTGTTACGTGTCTCCGTGTTTCTCTTTCAGAGTCGTATCTCTTATGCCAGGTAGAACTTTAGGAAAGATAGTGAGCCAAACCATCTTGAGGACAGCGAGATGACCCCAAGGTCCTGTCTTGATGAAGACAGTGAGTTGAAGCTACTCACCAGCTAGTGTGAGACAACCTCTGCGCAGTCGCTGTGTCAATCAGTTCGACTTCTTCAGTCTCAACTTAAAGCGGAAAGGCTTGCTTTAGCTCAGCTCCGACTTGAAGTCAAAGATGTAATGAAGATGTCAGGGGACTGCCTTGCGCACTATGGTGCCATACAGCTAGGGATGAAGCATCTATTGTTGAAACAACTGAGGTCTCATCAGCTTGTTCGGCTGCTTGCAGGGCCCGAGCTTGCCAGGTCCAGTGCCTTCTGAAGTGCTCTCAGTTTTGTATATTCTTTTGTCGGCGCGTTTATATGCACTGGTGGTGACCTTTGATGCCCAGTGTATGTAATCCGCGGTCATGTTGCGCTTTATTATAACCGGTAGAGAACTTTGATTCCCAGTGGATGTAATATGCCGTAATTTCTTTATTGTATAGTCTAGGTTTATTCTTTGGTCGATATGCTGTAATTTAGGCCCGAAGGTTCAGTGGATCTCAGTGTTGTTGGTCTTCAGGCCGGCCCGTTACTCATATGGGCCAAAATGTGGGCCTATAATCATCTTAGGCCATTAGCAGGTCTAAACCTATAGTAGTTTCCTGCCTTTAACATGCCATGGGCTACATATTTACTGTAGTGACACTGGGCTTCCTACGGGCCGTAGAAACAATGGGCCTTCTACGGTCCATAGAAACAATGGGCCTTCTACGGGCCATAGAAACAATGGGCCTTCTATGGGTCGTATCATCAATGGGCCTTAGACGGGCCGTATGATCGATTGGCCAAACATGGGCCAAAAACAGATCGCATTATAGCCGTAAACGGGCTAGAGTTGGAGTCGTCCGTTCATGGGCCGACCATAACGGGCCGTCGTTAATAGGCCGTATTTGATGACGCTATGAAAACGGCCCAACGTATTAACATGCCACAAACGGGCCGACTGTAACCACGGGCTGAATTTGGCCCACAAGCAGAAAATGGCAGTAATGGGCCGTAAGTAACCAAATGCTGGAAATGAGCCCAAGAATAAATGGGCCCTGAGAAGGCCGAAAGATAACATGGGCCATAAATGGCCCAATGGATTAATGGGCCGTTAATGGGTATAAAGTGATACACTGTTCATTACGGGCCAGTTTCACCACGGGCCGTTAATGGGCCAAGAGTTACAAAGGGCCAAATATGGGCCGAAAGACGTCATGGGCCATACATGGGCCGGAACTTAAAATGGGCTGGAATCATATTGGACGGCCCAAATGACGCTACTGGGTCGAATTCGGATAGGTCGTAACGGGCCCTGGGTTAGCGGGCTGTAAATGGGCTATATGCGAATAGGCCGTTAACAGGCTTCCCGTGGGCCGGCCCGCCACCTTTTGACCAAGTCAAACGTGCCGGCCTTTTCACAGGAATGGGCCTCTGTTCGGCCGTGCCACATGTCGACGTATCATAGGCGCCTTCGGTCCAATGAGTGGATGACATCTGTCCCAATGGTGAGCCGACACGTGTTTCCTCCAGCCAATGATGACTTTACACGTGGAAAATCCCCATTGGTCGGGGCTGTTAGCGGGTTATCGGATCCAAAACCGGACCCGATAGCTTAACATCATTTTGTTACGGTGGATGCCACGTGTCGGTCACCCTTGACGAAAGCACTTCTGTGACGTGTGATTTATCGTCATGGAAGTGGACACTTCCGTGATGATAATTTTGGTAATGTCATGGAACACTTCTACGACAGCACAGGTATGACTATCTTGATTCTATCATAAAATTGTCATGGATGTACATGCATGACAAAAAACGCGACCTACTGCGACAAACACGTATCATCACGGAAGTGTATTTTTTGTAGTGGTTGTTGTTTTCCATAGATTTGGAGGCCGACTTCTGGGCCTACAAGGTTGACAATGACGATGTCCTAATTTTTTTGACGCGTACGCAAGGCTTTGTCAACTTAGTCAACACAGAGCAGTGACTGTTGGATGACCATCCAACGGCCGCCGTGCTCCTTCAATCTCTGATCTTCCTGCTCCAGCCGCCCAAACCAGCGGTGGCGGGACTGCCTGCTCCCTCCTCCCGTGGCTGGCTATGCTGCCGCCAGGCCATCCCTCTACCCACCCGCACATCCTGTTATTTTCTGGCAACGTCAGCCTCACCCCGCAGCCGACCAGTCAGCGCTCGTACACCCCTCAGCGTGGGCATCCGCTGCGGTGGCTTCGCGGTTCCGGGTCGTTCCCTTCCAGGGCCTCGCCCTCGTCCACCGCGTTTGTGCTCTCGGTGCAGCAAGGTCAACATGGTCAACAAACAACATCCATCGGAAGAGGCTGACAGTGGGGGTCCACACAAGGAAATGCCTCATTATTATATGCAAAATAATGATTCCTCCACCTGACAGCTGGGACCCACCGGAAGGGCCTCTGTATTTCTTGAAAAAAAGATTCCCCCCGCTGTCAGCTCGGACCCCACCGGCTATATCTTCGCACACAAGGAAGTGCCTCCTTATAACGCACAAAAAAATGAATACTCCCCCTGCTAACTGGGACCCACCATTGTGGGAGGCTGACTCGTGGGTCTACTAACATGACGGGGATGGAGGGCTTTGTCAACTTAGTCAATATGAACAATTCTAGCTCCAGTGACCGTATGATGTCCATCCAACGGTCGTAGTGCTTCATCAACCTCTGGTCTTCTTGCTCCAACCGCCCAAACCAGCGTTGGCCGGGCCGCCAGCTCCTGCCTTCCGTGTCCGGCTGTGCTGCCACCGCCGGCCATGCCATCCCTCTATACTCACCCACACCTCCTGTTATTCTCCGGCGACGGCAGCCTCACACCGCAGCCGAAGCAGTCAACCCACGTACTCCCCTCCATGTGGGCATCCACTGCCGCATCTTCCCCGGCTTCGCTTCGTCCCCTTCCTAGGCCTCGCCGTCGTCCACCGCCCTGTTGCTCTCGGCACGGCGTGGTCAACGTGGTCAACGAACGACTTCGATCGGAAGAGTACCGTACGTGGAGAGGCTGACAGCTGGGTCCACGGCCGCTACATCTTCGCACGCAAGGAAGTGCCTGACAGTCGGGACCCACCCGGTCGAAGCGTACGTAGCGTTGTCATTCTGGTCGTGAAAGTGTACGTACATACTGGTCGATCGGTCTGTCTGCAGGCTACCGCGATGAACCGTGGCCGTGTAAGGAAGGGCACGTGTGATAGTAGAGGCGCGCATGTAGCATGTACACGTACGTCCAGCGGCCAGGGTGCAAGAAAGTAAATACGGCCACATACGTACATACGGGCGGGGTCTCTAACGCCTACTCGCACATACGTACGGCCAGGGCCCATGTACAGGGCTGTGGCTGGGTCAGAACGGAGAAACTGCGTCGTCGTCGTGTTCATGGGGAGGCAACGGAATTCGTCGTGTTCATCGGGAGGCAACGGAACGCGTGATGTTCATTGGGAGCCAACCGGCTTGGACGGAACAACCGATGGAATCGAGGCCTGGCGTACCGCAGGACGGAGGAAACGGCCTTGTGTTCGACTGGCCACGGTGGAAACGGGATCCTGTTCATCGTGAGGGGTCTGGCGTACCACAAAACGGAGGAAACGTACCTCCGACGGTTGAAGCGGGGTCCTGTTGATCGGGAGGGGTGTGGCGTACCGCAAAACGGAGGAAATGAACTTGTGTTGGAGCGCTACGGTCGAAACGGGGGTCTTGTTCATCGAGAGGGGTGTGGCGTACCGCAAAATGGGACTCCACGGGATACTGTTCATCTCCACCGTCGACCTCCTCCTGCCTCCACGGGCTACTGTTCATCCACCGTCGACCTCCTCTAGCCTCCACCTATGAATGTTCATCCATGGGATCCTGTTCATCCAGCCTCCACCGCGCGCTCCTCCACTGGCTACTGTTCAACCAGCCCTCTCTACAGGGTCCTATTCAACCACCCCACCACGGGCTACTGTTCATCCAGCCCTCCACCGGCTACTGTTCAACCAGTCCTCCACCGGCTACTGTTCCACCAGCCCTCCACGGGGTCCTGTTCGTCCAGTCCTCCACGGGGTCCTGTTCATCAATCCCACCACGGGGTCCTATTCATCCACCGGCTCGATCGATCGGGGTCCTGTTCATCCAGCGGCAACGGCCTCTACTACCACGGGGTCCTGTTCATCCAACCCCCACCAGGAACTGTTCATCCAAACCCCCCAACAACGCTCACTGTTCATCCAGAGGCAGCATCGATCGGCTTCAGTTAGCAGTAGTAGTGAAGGAATCACTCGGGTTCAGTTAACGGCAAGGGATCGATCGATCGCTCGGGTTCAGTAACGCGTAGCCTGCAGTGCAATCGCTCGGGTTCAGTTAGAGAGCAACGCCTCGCTCGGGTTCAGTTAGAGCACAATGCCTCACACACACACGCGTACTTACGAGAGAAACAAGCATCGCTGGGCCCCCGACCACCCACCGTAACCAGGAACTCCCCTAATATTTTCCTCGCCCTCGCTTCTACCACGGTTTTCTCCGTCATGGACGGCCCAAAGAATGTCATGCAGCTGTGTCTCCGGCCTTCCCAGGATGAAAAGCCCATTTTCTATCATGATCTTTTCTCATAGAAGTAGGATCCCACCACATCTATGATGATACCGGGTTTTGTCACAATTATCATCATAGAAGTGTCATAAGCATGACAGGAAAAAAATTCGTTCAGCCCAAAATGTCACGGATGTGTCTTCTTTTGTAGTGCAAATCAGAGAAATGTGTCTTCATAGGATACCCAAAGGAGACTGTTGGGTACACCTTCTATCACAGATCCGAAGGCAAGACATTTGTTGCTAAAAATGGATCCTTTCTAGAGAAGGAGTTTCTATCAAAAGAAGTGAGTGGGAGGAAAGTAGAACTTGATGAGGTAACTGTACCTGCTCCCTTATTGGAAAGTAGTTCGTCACAGAAATCTGTTCCTGTGACTCCTACACCAATGTAACGCCCCAAGACCGACGCATCAGAAGACTTCCATATTTTCGTGATCACCGTGTGTTTCTTTTGTGCTTGCTCTTTTATTTTTCATTGCATCATGTCATCATGCCATCATGTCATTTAATTTTTAAAACTCAACTAAATAAATTGCATAGATTTTTGATCTATTTAAATCGAGGGAATTCACATGGTGATTTCTCTTTATAACATATCCTCCCAATACTTAGGGAGCTATACTAAACCATTCCATTGGCGTGGAATCATCCATAACACATTTGCTCTGTTCTTCAAATTTCCTTTATCCAACTCAACTTCAATTCTTCTTTGGGGCCTTTTAGTAAAATTGAGTTGCAATTTTACTTTATCCAGAAATGTTCCAAATCTACCCATAAATCACATCTGGTGTGTAGGGTCACCTACTATAGTTTTCAACCCGTTTGGAGTTCATTTGAATGGGTTTCGAAATGCAAACCTGCCGAGTTAAATCCAACGCGTGTGGATTTTACTTCCTCTAAAAATCCTCAAGCCATTTTGTCAAGTTCCTCGTATTTTTTTGTGAGTCCGGGAAAATAATCCCCATGCCCAAATTCTTTGTCCACCCATTTCTTTTCTCTCCTCTTCTTTCTTCGCTTTTCTGTATATGGAAGAGATTTAAAGGAGGGAGAAAGAGGGAGAGAAGCCCAGCCAAGAACTCAGGCCGGCCAATTTGCTCTTGTAGGCCTAGCCGCAGCTCCTATCTAACCCTAGCCCGACCCCCTGCTCGATACCTCTCCTTTTCGTTCCCTCTGCCCGCCGCCACAAACACACGCACGCATCGAGCCAGGGAGAGGAGCTCCCTGCGCCCGATCCCCTCGCCTCCCTGCTCCTCGATCCGGCCCGAAAACGCCGTCGTCGCGCCTCTCCGCCTCCGCGCCGTCTGGAGCCCCCGCTACCACCTCGCCAACCCGCGCCTCTCCAAGGCCGGCCTCCTACAGCTCGTTGTTGCCGGAGAACCCCACCACCACCACCGTGCGCCCCACGCCTTGCCTTCCATGGCGGCCGAAGCCATGCCCCGTCGCCCCTCCGGCCGGCGAGTCCAGGCCGCCTAGCTCGCCCCGCCTCGTTCCCGGATGGAACCGGTGTTCCCGCGCTTCCTCCTCACCAAGTCCCCGTCGCCCGAGCGCTCTAGGAGAGGAGCTCCTCGAGTACATGCGCCCGCATCCATCGTCCTCCCGCCCAGCAGGAGCCCCGCGCCGCTCGTCCCCTCTGTTTTGGTCGGAGTTCGCCGGAGCCCCCAGCACCGGTCGTCATCGAATCTCCTTCCCGACGGCTTGCTGCTGCTGTTGCTGCAAGACCACCACGGCGCCATCATGGAGCCCCAGGTCAGAAGATGACCACGGCCGCGCATCTCTCCTTGTACCACTTTGGAGTTCGAGACCATCAAGTACCCTGACGCTCATCACCATGCGCGACTACAACGCCAAGGGAACAACTACCCTCGACTCAGGGACGCCAAGTACCTCTACGACCCGTGTACGACTACGTGATTTCACCAAGCACCCCTCGGATGCGCCAAGTTCGACTACATGGACCACCAAGTTCCTCTACCGATGACTCAAACGACTACGAAACATATACCACTACTGTCGACCCGCGAAGACCCCGTGGACGTCAAGTTCCTTGTCGTGACCCCGAACATCTACAGAATGTGTACGACTACTTCACTCGACATTTTTGAACCGCCTCGAAACGCACGCTTCTAAGGTATAATGGCGAGACGACCGCCCATGAACGAATGCATGTGTTCTATGAGTTGCTCATGTTTGCACCGTGTCCGATTTGTCACTCGTTTCCATGACTCTAACCTGTGGGAACCCGGTAGTCGGGAGCACCCCATCATCTCTAGCATGTTCCGCACATCCACACACTTGCTTCTATTGCACTGGTATCTCCATGAGCTACCGGAACCGATATGTGGCCGTGGTATGATTTTCGGATTCGTTGCCGTGGCACCCCTTTCTTCCACCACGGTGACAAATGCTTCATAACATGGTCATGTCAACATTTTTATAAAAAGGCATAAAACTTGCATTGTCATCCGCATCATGATAACAACATTTAAACATGTTTATTATTGTTGTTTCCTTTAAATTGCTATTTATGCATATGGGGATTTTCCGGAATTGTTGTTTGTTATTTCCGGCCTCATTTAAACTTGCCTAGATAGGTAGTTTTCATAAGCTTCAACTCTTGCCATGTTTAATATCTTTTAATATTTTTGGGTACATAAATGAGAGAGAACTAAACATTTGATGTGGTGTTTCGTCAATATGCAACTCGTTGCATATTGAGCTCCACTTAATTTGTAGTATTGTTTATGCACTTTGCCATGCCATGCCTCATTAAATTGGACATGCATCATACTTGTTTGTGCATCATGCCATGTGTATGTGGTGGTTGTTTACTATGTTGTTTGCTTCTTTCCGGTTTGCTTCTCTCGTTAGCTTCGGTTTCGTTCCGGAGTTGTGAGGATTTGTTCGACTTCGTCCGTTTGTCTTCTTCATGCACTCGTTCTTCTTCCTTGTGGGGTCTCAGGCAAGATGACCATACCCTCGAAATCACTTCTATCTTTGCTTCCTAGTTGTTCGCTCTATTGCTATGCCGCGCTACCTACCACTTGCTATATCATGCCTCCCATATTGCCATGTCAAGCCTCTAACCCACCTTTCCTAGCAAACCGTTCTTTGGCTATGTTACCGCTTTTGCTCAGCCCCTCTTATAGCGTTGCTAGTTGCAGGTGAAGATGAAGTTTGTTCCATGTTGGAACATGGATATGTTGGGATATCACAATATCTCTTATCTTAATTAATGCATCTATATACTTGGTAAAGGGTGGAAGGCTTGGCCTTATGCCTGGTGTTTGTTCCACTCTTGCCTCCCTAGTTTTCGTCATACCGGTGTTATGTTCCTTGATTTTGCGTTCCTAACGCGGTTGGGTGATTTATGGGACCCCCTTGACAGTTCGCTTCGAATAAAACTCCTCCAGGAAGGCCCAACCTTGGTTTTAACATTTGCCACCTAAGCCTTTTCCCTTGGGTTCTGCAGACTCAAGGGTCATCTTTATTTTAACCCCCCCGGGCCAGTGCTCCTTCGAGTGTTGGTCCGAACCGAGCCGACTGCCGGGCCACCTCGGGGAAACTCGAAGTATGGTTTTACTCGTAGCCTGTCTCATCCGGTGTGCCCTGAGAACGACATATGTGCAGCTCCTATCGGGATTTGTCGGCACAGTCGGGCGGTCTTGCTGGTCTTGTTTTACCATTGTCGAAATGTCTTGTAAACCGGGATTCCGAGACTGATCAGGTCTTCCCGGGAGAAGGTTTATACTTCGTTGACCGTGAGAGCTTATAATGGGCTAAGTTGGGACACCCCTCCAGGGTATTATCTTTCGAAAGCCATGCCCGCGGTTATGTGGCAGATGGGAATTTGTTAATGTCCGGTTGTAGAGAACTTGACACTTGACTTAATTAAAATACATCAACCACGTGTGTAGCCGTGATGGTCTCTTTTCGGCGGAGTCCGAGAAGTGAACACGGTTTTTGGGTTATGTTTGACGTAAGTAGGAGTTCAGGATAACTTCTTGATCATTTCTAGCATCGCGACCGTTGTGTTGCTCCTCTTCTCGCTCTTATTTGCGTATGCTAGCCACCATATATGCTTAGTGCTTGCTGCAGCTCCACATCATCACCCCATCCTTTCCTATAGGCTTAAATAGTCTTGATCTCGCGGGTGTGAGATTGCTGAGTCCTCGTGACTCACAGATTACCAAAACAGTTGCAGGTGCCGATGATACCAGTGCAGGTGATGCAACCGAGCTCAAGTGGGAGTTCGACGAGGACCTTGGTCGTTACTATGTTTCGTTTCCTGATGATCAGTACTGGAGCCCAGTTGGGACGATCGGGGATCTAACATTTTGGGGTTGTCTTCTTTTCTTTTGGTTCCGTAGTCGGACCTATGTGTGTACTTTGATTGATGTATGATTTTATTTATGTATTGTGTGAAGTGGTGATTGTAAGCCAACTCTCTTTATCCCATTCTTGTTCATTACATGGGATTGTGTGAAGATGACCCTTCGTGCGACAATACCTACAATGCGGTTATGCCTCTAAGTCGTGCCTCGACACGTGGGAGATATAGCCGCATCGTGGGTGTTACAAGTTGGTAATCAGAGCCATTCCCGACTTAGGAGCCCCCTGCTTGATCGAATCGCTGGCGTTGTTGTGTCTAGAACAAATTTTTTTGAGTCTTAGGATTATATATATCGGAGAGTAGGATTCTTTTTACTCCTCAGTCCCTTCGTCGCTCTGGTGAGGCCTCCTGACGTAGAAGTTTTGACTTTTCTCTCCGCAAATTTCACTAAAAAAATTTTAGGATCACGCCGGTATCTTGGAATCGTTCCGATGGTTTTGTGACAAGAACATTGTTCTTGGTGCCTCCTGACATTTAGGGGTTGTGGTAGTGTCCCGGGGAGTTGAGCTTCGAGGTGTTGTCGTCACAATTTTATCGTCGCAGTTCTGGAATACCTGAGTTTCGCCGACATCGAAAATCTCTTTTATGGAGTTGTTGGTGAGATCACCTCGACGCCACCCAGTACTGGGGTGGGAGTTAGGGGGTATTGCCATAACTCGTATAACGGATGCTTTTCGAAGGTTGAGGTAAACGATTTCTGAAGGTTTCTTGGTTATGTGTTGAAGGATGGATACAGCTGGATCTAGGTATTTTTAGTTTGGGTGAGATATATTGCGTCCCCTGTATTCCCAACACCAGATTGCATATCCAGAAAGTTTCAGGAGTTCATAAGTGGGAATTCAAGTATCTCGTAGGATATCTTTCCAACACACACATGATACGATATGGGATCTATCATATGTTTGTTTCCGGCTTATGCTGCGAGCCAATCCTTTGTTTTGTTTTAAGTTGTGGTATTCGAGTTGCTTCAATGCCAAGTGTTGATTCCATACCTTCCCTAAGCGGTGATCTCATATTTCTATGTGGATGCTAATCCTTCTTGATCATCAAGGTTGTCTTTTCAATTCTTTCCAACCGGCGTGCTTCTCTTCAAGTTAATCATATCCTTTCAATATTCGCAAGATCAATTCTATGTTTTCTCAATGGTGTTTGTTTCATCCATCCCAAGTCGTCTTTGTTTTTCATGCCCTCCCACCCTCTTTCTTCAAGGACTCATATTTCTTAATCAAGTATCCTTTTTATTGATGTGAAGTCTCTTCATTCCTTTCCAACTTGTTCTTATCCGGTGATTCTCAGGAAGATACTAATGGAGCTTCAAGTTCATCATTCTTCGTTCTTTTTCTTTTTCGGTGGATTAAATTCAAGCCTTCAGTGTTGATCACATTCCTTTCCTCGTTTCAAATGCTTTCTCATGCCGGTGCAACTCTTAATCATTCTTCACATGCTATTCAATTGTTCCGGAGTGCTGAAGATATCCTAGAAGATTCAAGTTTCTATTCGAAATCCTTTCAAGCTATTTCGAGGTCTTACCTTATTCAAGCCATTTAATTCAACAAGCGCAATCTTTCTTTTAATCATTCAACGGTGTATTTTTTTAGTGGGCCCTGACCCACATGTCTTTTCCCAGGATCTTACCTGACTCTTCTAATTTTTCTAGAGTTATTCTCAAATTCATTTCAAAGTTTGACGTAAGAATGAGTTATCATCAGTCATATGTCTTTCTCCAAGATATTTCAAATTCTTTTCATCGTTGGTTCAACCTTTCCAATTTTTCATTCCAGAGTGCCTTAAAAATTCATGGTGGTGTTTCTCATCGTCATTCTCAACATTTCAAGATAAAGGTAGTGATTTCTCCTAAATCTTGGACCGTTCTCTTGAAGATTCATAGTTCTAGCTTATGCCATCCTCTCCTAATTGTTTTTCGATTGTGAGAATTCTTTTCACCCATCCGGAGAAATTCATTAGTCTTTTCAGTTTGATTCTCCGAAGGCCATCATTTCAGAAGATTTATTCGTTATCAACATTCAACTCTTGTTCTCCAAATCTTACCGGTGCATCATTCAAGTATTCTCTAATCAATTCATGTTCTCTTTGTTTCACGTGTATCTAAATTCTGTCTAGTATCTTTATTCGTTTTCTAATTCTTCTCGGTGAATTGTGCCTTTGCTACTTTCATTTCCAATTCTTACGGTGGTTCGTTCAAGAGTTCTCTTCCTTGGTTATCATATCAATTCATTCATTCTTTCCAATCCTACCGGCGGATTGTTGAAGATTTTCACAAGTTCACGCTATAACTCTCTTAATCCTTTCTACGAGAATAAGTAGTATGCCAAATCCGTTGCTTGTCATCAATTTAAATTGGTGAAGGATATGCATAACACAATTCTTATTATGGTTTCATCCAAGTGATCTAGTTTCTTCTTTCTAGAGTTGTTCATCATGTCACATTTCTCGGTTCGAGAGGCTTCATCCTTTTCTTTTCCGGAGTTCCAAGCTTTCTGCATTATCTCGTCACGAAGCTCCACCTAAATCATTGCAAGGCTTCACCTTGTTGTCAACTTCTCTTTCTTTCTATCATCCTTTTGTTTACCGGAGTTCTTCATGGAGGCTCTACATGGTGCTTCGTCAAGGATTCCTTTCATTCTTCAATTGTTCTTCAAGATTTCTCTCGGAGTTAAGATCCGCCAAGCTATACTCTAAAATAAACATGGTGTTCAACACATGTTCTGTTTTGTGGAGTCCAAGCATTCTTCATCTTGCATTCTAAAGTGCAATTCATTCTACCTTATCATTTGAGGTGGTGTTATGTCATTCTTGACAATTTGAGTTCGCGTTTCATGATTCACATGTTGTCAAGAATGAGATATCTTAAATCCACCAATCTCTTCGTTGGAGTTATCTTGTGTCATATTTCACCTAAAGCCTTCCCTAAAGAATGTTGCTATTATGGTGCCTATCAATGATCCAAGTTTTCTCATATCCTCTTGGTGAAAGAAGTTTTTCATCTCGTTGGTGTTATCAATTATATTAGTTGTTTCCGTAGTGGCAGAATTTCGCCTCTATCTTGAGAAGTTTTCCATAAGCCCACTACAAGCTTATTCGTTTCGTTGTTGTTTTTTCGAACAACTCCGTTCTAACCTTCTTGGAAGGGTGCTTTCCAAGATCATTGGTGACAGTAGTTGGCATTTGCTTCTCCATTCCTTTATTCCAATGATCTATCTTCTATTTTTTCTTCCGAAGGCATGGTGATGTTGCTCTCTTCGCTCCTCATCTCGAATTGTGAGGATCGTGTTCTTTTCTTACTAATCCATTTAACCGGTGTTGTGTCTATCATTCCTCTTTTAACCGGAGTCTCATCCAAGTGCTTTCATTTTGCCAAGTTCATATTCTATCTCTTCCATTTTCCAACCGGAGCGTTATCGTAATTGATCCTTATCGTTCCTTGTACATCTCGTTTCAACCGGAGTGCTTGCATGTACTTCTCGTCCATTGTTCTCGTCATTCATAGCTTTGCAAACTCCAAAGTTCACATGGTGTTCCTTGTTTCTCTTTTCTATCGGTGTGGTCATATTCTTTTCGTTCGTGAAGCTCTTATTTCCATGTTTTTCAACCTACAAGGTTCTTGTAATGTTCCTTGTTACTCTTGTTGAACGGAGTGTTTTAGATTTTGTTCACCTCCGTTGTGTCATTTCCTCAAGCTTTGCGACCTCTCAAGGTTCTTTGGTTTCACTCGTTTGTCAAAGAAGCAACTTTGTTTTACCTCTTCCTCTTCCGCTTTTCTCTTTGGTGCCATCCTAGATCTCGGGACGAGATCCTCTTGTAGTGGTGGAGTGTTGTAACGCCCCAAGACCGACGCTTCAGAAGACTTCCATATTTTCGTGATCACCATGTGTTTCTTTTGTGCTTGCTCTTTTATTTTTCATTGCATCATGTCATCATGCCATCATGTCATTTAATTTTTAAAACTCAACTAAATAAATTGCATAGATTTTTGATCTATTTAAATCGAGGGAATTCACATGGTGATTTCTCTTTATAACATATCCTCCCAATACTTAGGGAGCTATAATAAACCATTCCATTGGCGTGGAATCATCCATAACACATTTGCTTTGTTCTTCAAATTTCCTTTTATCCAGCTCAACTTCAATTCTTCCTTTGGGGCCTTTTAGTAAAATTGAGTTGCAATTTTACTTTATCCAGAAATGTTCCAAATCTGCCAATAAATCACATCTGGTGTGTAGGGTCACCTTCTATAGTTTTCAACCCGTTTGGAGTTCATTTGAATGGGTTTCGAAATTCAAACCTGCCGAGTTAAATCCAACGCGTGTGGATTTTACTTCCTCTAAAAATCCTCAAGCCATTTTGTCAAGTTCCTCGTATTTCTTTGTGAGTCCGAGAAAATAATCCCCATGCCCAAATTCTTTGTCCACCCATTTCTTTTCTCTCCTCTTCTTTCTTTGATTTTCTGTATATGGAAGAGATTTAAAGGAGGGAGAAAGACGGATAGAAGCGCAGCCAAGAACTCAGGCCGGACCACTTGCTCCTGGAGGCCCAGCCGCAGCCCCTATCTAACCCTAGCCCGACCCCCTGCTCGATACCTCTCCTTCTCGTTCCCTCTGCCCGCCGCCACACACACATGCACGCATCAAGCCAGGGAGAGGAGCTCCCTGCGCCCGATCCCCTCGCCTCCCTGCTCCTCGATCCGGCCCGAAAACGCCATCGTCGCGCCTCTCCGCCTCCGCGCCGTCTGGAGCCCCCGCTACCACCTCGCCAACCCGCGCCGCTCCAAGGCCGGCCTCCTGCAGCTAGTTGTTGCCGTAGCACCCCACCACCACCACTATGCACCCCACGCCTTGCCTTCCATGGCACCCGAAGCCATGCCCCGTCGCCCCTCCAGCCGGCGAGTCCAGGCCGCCCAGCTTGCCCCGCCTTGTTCCCGGATGGAACCGGTGTTCCCGCGCCTCCTCCTCACCAAGTCCCTGTCACCCGAGCGCTCGAGGAGAGGAGCTCCTCGAGTACCTGCGCACGCATCCGTCGTCCTCCCGCCCAGCAGGAGCCCCGCGCCGCTCGTCCCCTCTGTTTTGGTCGGAGTTCGCCGGAGCCCCCAGCACCGGTCGTCGTCGAATCTCCTTCCCGACGGCTTGCTGCTAATGTTGCTGCAAGACCACCACGGCGCCATGATGGAGCCCCAGGTCCGAAGATGACCACGGCCGCGCATCTCTCCTTATACGACTACGTGATTTCACCAAGTACCCCTCGGATGCGCCAAGTTCGACTACATGGACCACCAAGTTCCTCTACCGATGACTCAAACGACTACGAAACATGTACCACTACCGTCGACCCGCGAAGACCCCGTGGACGTCAAGTTCCTTGTCGTGACCCCGAACATCTACGGAATGTGTACGACTACTAAACGTGTACCACTACTTTGAGAACGACTACTTCCACTATGACCCATGAACGACTACTTCCCTCGACATTTTTGAACCACCTCGAAACGCACGCTTCTAAGGTATAATGACGAGACGACCGCCCGTGAACGAATGCATGTGTTGTATGAGTTGCTCATGTTTGCACCGTGTCCGATTTGTCACTTGTTTCCATGCCTCTAACCTGTGGGAACCCGGTAGTCGGGAGCACCCCACCATCTCTAGCATGTTCCGCACATCCGTACACTTGCTTCTTTTGCACCGGTATCTCCATGAGCTACCGGAACCGATATGTTGCCGTGGCATCATTTTTGGATTCGTTGCCTGGCACCCCTTTCTTCCACCACGGTGACAAATGCTTCATAACATGCTCATGTCAACATTTTCATAAAAAGGCATAAAACTTGCATTGTCATCCGCATCATGATAACAACATTTAAACATGTTTATTATTGTTGTTTCCTTTAAATTGCTATTTGTGCATATGGGGATTTTCCGGAATTGTTGTTTGTTATTTCCGGCCTCATTTGAACTTGCCTAGATAGGTAGTTTTCATATCCTTCACCTCTTGCCATATTTAATAACTTTTAATATTGTTGGGTACATAAACGAGAGAGAACTAAATATTTGATGTGGTGTTTCGTCAATATGCAATTCGTTGCATATTGAGCTCCACTCAATTTGTAGTATTGTTTATGCACTTTGCCGTGCCATGCCTCGTTAAATCGGACATGCATCATACTTGTTTGTGCATCATGCCATGTGTATGTGGTGGTTGTTTACTATGTTGTTTGCTTCTTTCCGGTTTGCTCCTCTCGTTAGCTTCGGTTTCGTTCCGGAGTTGTGAGGATTTGTTCGACTTCGTCCGTTTGTCTTCTTCATGGACTCGTTCTTCTTCCTTGCAGGATCTTAGACAAGATGACCATACCCTCGAAATCACTTCTATCTTTGCTTGCTAGTTGTTCGCTCTATTGCTATGCCGCGCTACCTACCACTTGCTATATCATGCCTCCCATATTGCCATCTCAAGCCTCTAACCCACCTTTCCTAGCAAACCGTTGTTTGGCTATGTTACCGCTTTTGCTCAGCCCCTCTTATAGCGTTGCTAGTTGTAGGTGAAGATGAAGTTTGTTCCACGTTGGAACATGGATATGTTGGGATATCACAATATCTCTTATCTTAATTAATGCATCTATATACTTGGTAAAGGGTGGAAGGCTCGGCCTTATGCCTGGTGTTTTGTTCCACTCTTGCCTCCCTAGTTTCCGTCATACCGGTGTTATGTTCCTTGATTTTGCGTTCCTAACGCGGTTGGGTGATTTATGGGACCCCCTTGACAGTTCGCTTCGAATAAAACTCCTCCAGGAAGGCCCAACCTTGGATTTAACATTTGCCACCTAAGCCTTTTCCCTTGGGTTCTGCAGACTCAAAGGTCATCTTTATTTTAACCCCCCCGGACCAGTGCTCCTTCGAGTGTTGGTCCGAACCGAGCCGCCTGCGGGGCCACCTCGGGGAAACTCGAAGTCTGGTTTTACTCGTAGCCTGTCTCATCTGGTGTGCCCTGAGAACGAGATATGTGCAGCTCCTATCGGGATTTGCGGAACAGTCGGGCGGTCTTGCTGGCCTTGATTTACCATTATCGAAATGTCTTGTAAACCGGGCTTCCGAGACTGATCAGGTCTTCCCGGGAGAAGGTTTATCCTTCGTTGACCGTGAGAGCTTATAATGGGCTAAGTTGGGACACCCCTGCAGGGTATTATCTTTCGAAAGCCGTGCCCGCGGTTATGTGGCAGATGGGAATTTGTTAATGTCCGGTTGTAGAGAACTTGACACTTGACTTAATTAAAATACATCAACCGCATGTGTAGCCGTGATGGTCTCTTTTCGGCGGAGTCCGGGAAGTGAACACGGTTTTTGGGTTATGTTTGACGTAAGTAGGAGTTCAGGATCACTTCTTGATCATTTCTAGCTTCGCGACTGTTGCGTTGCTCCTCTTCTCGCTCTTATTTTCGTATGCTAGCCACCATATATGCTTAGTGCTTGCTGCAGCTCCACCTCATCACCCCATCCTTTTCTATAATATTAAATAGTCTTGATCTCGCGGGTGTGAGATTGCTGAGTCCTCGTGACTCACAGATTCTACCAAAACAGTTGCAAGTGCCGATGATACAGTGCAGGTGATGCAACCGAGCTCAAGTGGGAGTTCGACGAGGACCTTTGTCGTTACTATGTTTCGTTTCCTGATGATAAGTAGTGGAGCCCAGTTGGGACGATCGGGGATCTAACATTTTGGGGTTGTCTTCTTTTCTTTTGGTTCCGTAGTCGGACCTCTGTGTGTACTCTGATTGATGTATGATTTTATTTATGTATTGTGTGAAGTGGCGATTGTAAGCCAACTCTCTTTATCCCATTCTTGTTCATTACATGGGATTGTGTGAAGATGACCCTTCTTGCGACAATACCTACAATGCGGTTATGCCTCTAAGTCGTGCCTCGACACGTGGGAGATATAGCCGCATCATGGGTGTTACAACCAATTAGTGAGGAAGCTAATGATGATGATCATGTAACTTCAGATCAAGTTACTACCGAACCTCGTAGGTCAACCAGAGTAAGATCCGAACCAGAGTGGTATGGTAATCCTGTTCTAGAGGTCATGTTACATGACCATGACGAACCTACGAACTATGAGGAAGCGATGATGAGCCCAGATTCCGCGAAATGGCTTGAGGCCATGAAATCTAAGATGGGATCCATGTATGAGAACAAAGTGTGGACTTTGGTTGACTTTCCCGATGATCGGCAAGCCTTCAAGAATAAATGGATCTTCAAGAAGAAGACTGATGCTGACGGTAATGTTACAGTCTATAAAGCTCGACTTGTTTCGTAAGGTTTTTGACAAGTTCAAGGAGTTGACTACGATGAGACGTTCTCACCCGTATTGATGCTTAAGTCCGTCCGAATCATGTTAGCAATTGCTGCATTTTATGATTATGAAATTTGGCAAATGGATGTAAAGACAGCATTCCTGAATGGATTTCTGGAATAAGAGTAGTATATGATGCAACCTGAAGGTTTTATCGATCCAAATGATGCTAACAAAGTGTGCAAGCTCCAGCGATCCATTTGTGGACTGGTGCAAGCATCTCGGAGTTGGAATAAACGTTTTGATAGTGTGATCAAAGCATATGGTTTTATACAGACTTTTGGAGAAGCCTGTATTTACAAGAAAGTGAGTGGGAGCTCTCTAGCATTTCTAATATTATATGTGGATGACATATTGTTGATTGGAAATGATATAGAATTTCTGGATAGCATAAAAGGATACTTGAACAAGAGTTTTTCAGTGAAAGACCTCGGTGAAGCTACTTATATATTCGGCATCAAGATCTATAGAGATAGATCAAGACGCTTAATTGGAATTTCACAAAGCACATACCTTGATAAAGTTTTGAAGAAGTTCAAAATGGATCAAGCAAAGAAAGGGTTCTTGCGTGTTGAAAGGATCAAGATGGACCTAGAGGCGGGGGGGGGGGGGAATAGGTACAATTACAAATTTTATTTATTACATAGCAATTTTAGGCAATAGTGCGGAATATGAAAGTGAGCCTAACAATTGCAAGTGTGATGCTAAGAGCTAAGCAAGATAAACAAGTAACCCAAGTATGTAAGTAAGCAAGCACAATATAATATAAGTAAGTGCTACGAGACAAGTAACTAAAAGTAGAGAGTTAGGTTTAGGAATAACTGCAACTCTCTGAGACGAGGATGTATGCCGATGTTCACTTCCTTGGAGGGAAGCTACGTCACCGTTAGAGAGGTGGATGTTACCACGAAGGAACACAAACGCCATGAAGGCTCACCCTATTCTCCCTTTGAGACAACACCACGGAGGCGTTTCTCAACCACTAGTGGTAGACCTTGGGGTGGTCTCCAAACCCTCACAAACTTTTCCGAGGGTAATCACAATGGTCGATTCCTCTCCAAAATACTCCTACCGCCTAGGAGTCTCCAACCTCCAAGAGTAACAACAACATTGGGAAATGCTCAAGAACTTGCTCAAATCACGAATTCCTTTGGTGAAAAGAAGAGGAAGGAGTAGATCTATCACTTGATTGGAGAACTTCTCTCAAATGTTACCAAATTCCTTAGGGATCTAGGATTTGGTGTAGGGAATCAAGAGAGGGAGTGAGATGTGTTCTTAGATGGCTCAAAGTGAATAGTCAACCTTATCCCGTGGGAGGGAGAAGGCTATATATAGTGTGAGTGCAAAACAAACCGTTGAGCCACTTAGTGCAAAGGGGCTGACGGACATCCGGCGACTCAAATTGGACCGGACGTCCGGCCGGGCCGCCGGTCGTCCGGTCGCTGGAACATCTACCAGGGGCACAGACGAGGTATGAGACTCACAGTCAACGGACGTCCGGAAGGCGCCGGTCTTCCGGAGCCCGGACGTCCGGTGTGGTCGAAAATCCGCTAATAAACGTTCTGTTGAAGTGCACAGGATATCCGGAGGTAAGTGGACGTCCGGTGGCCGGACGTCCGATGAGATCGGTCTTCCGCTAGTATCTGTTCTATGGAGATGCACTGGACAACCGGGGAGAGCCGGAAGCCCGGTCGGCTGAGAGAGGCCGGACGTCCGTAGACTTTCGAACGTCAGGTTATAGTTGAACCCATTAACATAGAATCATACCAATATTTGTGCATAAGTTAGAGGAAGAATTTTGAGATGATATGTGAGGGAATTTCGTGCGTTTGAGCTAGTTCTTTCACGAAATCCAACGATCCCCTCTTAATAGTGCGGGATCCCTCTAATCAAGAACAAACCAAAAAAGGAGCCGAAGCTTTCTGTCTTTGTCTTGTGTCTCTGCTCTTGAGTGATATATGTATATATATTTATGTCCGTAGTCATGATCCACACACAGCCCTTGAGACATAATCCTGAGATATACTTGATAAACATGATTAGTCCCAACATGCATGTTGTCATCAACATCAAAATATGATTAAGGGCATGATTTCACTTTCAATCTCCCCCTTTTTGGTAGTTGATGACAACATACATGCACTTAAAAAAACTTTGAATATCGAAAGGATTTGTTGTGGATCTCCCCCTAAACATGTGCAATAAATAAAGAATAAGTATGAAGAGAGCTCCCCCTCAATATGATACCAACACAACCAAATGTCATACACAAGATAGTCAAGACAACATAAACTCAGAATAGGCTCCATATAGGTTCATCACTCATAGCATAGAACATAAGTCGATAAAACTCATAACATGAGTTCGATACAAGCTAATGAAAACATAACATGAGTTCGATACAAGCTAATAGCATAGAATCACATAAATAAGTGGCTACTCCCCCTTGGCATCAAATACCCAAAAGGGGGTCATAACAGCATCAGAGAGCCTCATCGTCATCATCATCATGAGCACCACTGCCACCAGCCTCGTCAAAGAAGTCAGCCCACTCAGGACCTGGGGGAAAACCAAAGTCGGAAGGTGGCTCGTCAGGGAGACGCTCATCGTCACTCACATCATAAACTCCGGAGTATCGCAGACGAGCCTTCAGAGCATTCTTGGAAGTGACCATGCGAGTGATAACATCATGATTTTGGGAGCAATGAAAGGTAAACACCTTCATCATGGCAGAGTGAGCCTTCCCAAGAAAGCGAGCAATGTGCCCAAAGGATGCAGATCTGGGAGGAGTGGAACGAGCAGTAGGAGGGGAACCCTAGCAGTAGTGCGACGAGTAGGAGCAGAAGAGTCCTTAGGGACCCAATCATCCGCCATGTGAGGTGGAATGACCCACCGCTCATGCAAGTGAGTGTGGGCAATGGGAATTAAATGGAGCAACACTCTCGATAAAAGCCTGAAGAAAGGGGGCATGAGGAAAGGCCCGCTTGTGCTGAAAACTAGCGAGACGGATCTCATGCCATAGAAAATGAGGAACGTTTATCTTCCCCTTTGGAGATGCATAGAGGCGATGCATGAGATCAATGCAGTAGCTATTGCAAGACCCCTTGTCACCCATCTTGGGATAGATGGTGCGAATGACACACTGATAGATGATATAGAAGGGTGAGCGCCAAATGGAGACTTGGTTCAGATCCTTTTGTTCTCCTCATTAGCCATTTCTTCTATTGGTTTCAGAAGATCTGCACATACCTCAATGCCCTTGGGCCTATGGTAGGGGTCATTGATAACCCACAAGTATAGGGGATCAATTGTAGCCTCTTTCGATAAGTAGGAGTGTCGAACCCAACGAGGAGCTAAAGGTAGAACAAATATTCCCTCAAGTTCTATCGACCACCAATACAACTCTACTCACGCTTGACGTTCACTTTACCTAGAACAAGTATGAAACTATAAGTACTTTGTAGGTGTTTTTGGATAGGTTTGCAAGATAATAAAGAGTGCTTAAATGAAAAGCTAGGGGCTGTTTAGATAAAGACACAACTAAATAAGTTTTAGTAGAGAGCTTGTTGTCACGAGAAAGTTATTTGTCCCTACGCAATCGATAACTAGACCGGTAATCATTATTGCAATTTTATTTGAGGGAGAGGCATAAGCTAACATACTTTCTCTACTTGGATCATATGCACTTATGATTGGAACTCTAGCAAGCATCCGTAACTACTAAAGATCATTAAGGTAAAACCCAACCATAGCATTAAAGTACCAAGTCCCCTTTATCCCATACGCAAACAACCTACTTACTCGAGTCTGTGCTTCTATCACTCACGCCACCCACCATTAGCAAATCGTGAACATATTGCAAACCCTACAGCGGGGATCCCCCACGCTTGCACGACACGGAGAGCACCATAGGACAGCACCAATAATAAAACATGCAACTTAAACCAATCTCGATCATCAAATAACCCATAGGACAAAACGGATCTACTCAAACATCATAGGATAGCCATACCTCATTGGGAAATAATATATAGCGTTGATCACCATGTTTAAGTAGAGATTACAACGGGTAAGGGAGAGGTTACACCGCCGCATAGAGGGGGGAAGAGTTGCTGATGATGGAGGTGAAGTTGTTGGTGAAGATTGCAGTGATGATGATGGCCCCGGTGGCATTCCGGCACCACCGGAAGCGAGGGGGAGAGAGCCCCCCTCCTTCTTCTTCTTCCTTGACCTCCTCCCTAGATGGGAGAAGGGTTTCCCCTCTGGTCCTTGGCCTCCATGGTGTGGGAGGGGCGAGATTGGATCTATCTCTCTGTCTCTCTCTGTTTCTGTGTTCTGGGATTCTGCCCTGGCACCATTTCTTTTATATCCGGAGATCCGTAACTCCGATTGGATTGAAACCTTCGCCCAGATCTTTTTCCAAAAATTAGCTTTCTTGCGGCCAAAGTAGAGCATCAACCGCTTTACGAGGGGCCCATGAGGGTGGGGGGCGCGCCCACCTGGATTGGGCGTGGGCCCCACCCTCGTGGCCAACTCGGGCACCGTATCGGATTGATTTTACTTCCCAAAAATCACAAATATTCCAAAATAATTCTCCGTCCGTTTTTATCCCGTTTGGACTCTGTTTGATATGGGGTTTCTGTGAAACATAAAACATGCAACAAACGTGAACTGGCACTGGGCACTGGATCAATATGTTAGTCCCGAAAGTAGTAGAAAACGTTGCCAAAAGTATATGAAAGTTGAATAATATTGGCATGGAACAATCAAAAACTATAGATACGACGGAGATGTATCAGCATCCCCAAGCTTAATTCCTGCTCGTCCTCGAGTAGGTAAATGATAAAAAAGATAATTTTTGATGTGGAATGCTACCTAGCATAATCTTGATCATGTATCTAATCATGGCATGAATATTAAGACACGAGTGATTCAAAGTAATAGTCTATCATTTGACATAAAAACAATAATACTTTAGGCCTACTAATAAAACAAACATGTCTTTTCAAAATAACATGGACAAAGAAAGTTATCCCTACAAAATCATATAGTCTGGCTATGCTCCATCTTCACCACACAAAATATTCACATCATGCACAACCCCGATGACAAGCCAAGCAATTGTTTCATACTTTTGACGTTCTCAAACCTTTTCAACTTTCACGCTATACATGAGCGTGAGCCATGGACATAGCACTATAGGTGGAATAGAATATGATGGTGGAGAAGAAAAAAGGAGAAGATAGTCTCACATCAACTAGGCGTATCAACGGGCTATAGAGATGCCCATCAATATATATCAATGTGAGGAGTAGGGATTGCCATGCAACGGATGCACTAGAGCTATAAGTGTATGAAAGCTCAAACTGAAAACTAAGTGGTTGTGCATCCAACTTGCTTGCTCATGAAGACCTGGGGCATTTGAGGAAGCCCATCGTTGGAATATACAAGCCAAGTTCTATAATGAAAATTCCCACTAGTATATGAAAATGATAACTCAAGAGACTCTCTATATGAAGAACATGGTGCTACTCTGAAGCACAAGTGTGGTAAAAGGATAGTAACATTGCCCCTTCTCTCTTTTTATCTCATTTTTTTCTTTTTTTCTTTTTTTTCTTTTTTGGCCTTTCTCTTTTTTTTCATCCGGAGTCTCATCCCGACTTGTGGGGGAATCATAGTCTCCATCATCCTTTCCTCACTGGGGCAATGCTCTAATAATGATGATCATCACACTTTTACTTACTTACAACTCAATATTACAACTTGATACTAGAACAAAGATATGATTCTATATGAATGCCTCTGGCGGTGTACCGGGATGTGAAATGATCTAGCATAGCAAAGATATCAAAAAACGGACAAGCCATGAAAATATCATGCTAGCTATCTTACGATCATGCAAAGCAATATGACAATGAATGCTCGAGTCATGTATATGATGACGATGGAAGTTGCATGGCAATATATCTCGGAATGGCTATGGAAATGCCATGATAGGTAGCTATGGTGGCTGTTTTGAGGAAGGTATATGGTGGGTTTAGGGTACCGGCGAAAGTTGCGCGGTACTAGAGAGGCTAGCAATGGTGGAAGGGTGAGAGTGCGTATAATCCATGGACTCAACATTAGTCATAAAGAACTCACGTACTTATTGCTCCTCGGGCGATAGATTGGTAGGAAAAGACCATCGCTCGTCCCCGACCACCACTCATAAGGAAGACAATCAATAAATAAATCATGCTCCGACTTAGTTACATAACGGTTCACCATACGTGCATGCTACGGGAATCACAAACCTCAACACAAGTATTTCTACTAATCCACAACTACCCACTAGCATGACTCTAATATCACCATCTTTATATCGCAAAACTATTGCAAGGAATCAAACATACCATATTCAATGATCTACAAGTTTATGTAGGATTTTATGACTAACCATGTGAATGACCAATTCCTGTCATCTCTCTAAATAGATATAAGTGAAGCAAGAGAGTTTAATTCTTTCTACAAAAGATATGCCCATGCTCTTACAAATATAAGTGAAGCAAAAGAGCATTCTACAAATGGCGGTTGTCTAAGTGAAGAGGAACATGCAATGCAAACTTCAAATGATATAAGTGCAGCACATGAAGCATTCTATAAAGCCATACTCAAAAGATATAAGTGAAGTGCATAGAGAAATATATAAATAAACCAAGGACTATCTCATACCAGCATGGTGCATAAAACAAAAATGAAAACTAAATGCAAAAGACGCTCCAAGATTTGCACATATCACATGAAAAACGAATCCGAAAACATACCGATACTTGTTGAAGAAAGAGGGGATGCCTTCTGGGGCATCCCCAAGCTTAGACGCTTGAGTCTCCTTGAATATTTACTTGGGGTGCCTCGGGCATCGCCAAGCTTGAGCTCTTGCCTCTCTTCCTTCTTCTCACATCGAGACCTTCTCGATCATCGAACACTTCATCCACACAAAACTTCAACAGAAAACTCGGTAAGATCCGTTAGTATAATAAAGCAAATCACTACTCTAAGTACTATTTCAAACCAATTCATATTTTTTTTTCATTGTAGCTACTGTAATATAACTTTTCATGGCTTAATCCACGGATATAAATTGATAGTTTCATCAAAACAAGCAAACTATGCATCAAAAACAGAATCTGTCTAAAACAGAACAGTCTGTAATAATCTGAATATTCCCCATACTTATGATACTTGAAAAATTCTGCCAAAATGATGAAAAATAAAAGATTTGCATAGAAAGACAGTGCAAAAAGAATCAGAACCATTTGACGTACCAGTTAAAAATGTAAAATCGCGCACTACAGCCAAAGTTTCTGTCCTGCACCACACAAACCAACAAGCATTGTAAACATCCTAAAGGCAAACCTTGGCACATTATTTATTAAAATTAAACTTAATAAAAGCACTCAACAGAAATAAATGACTCTCTAAAACTTCCGGGTTGTCTCCCTGGCAGCGCTTTTTTTAAAGCCATTAAGCTAGGCATATAGTGCTCAAGTAATGGATCCACCCGGATCCCACGGTATATCAAAGCCAATTTTAATTAGCAATGATTTGTAATTTAGTAGTGAGCACAAAGAAACATATATCAAGCAAAGACAAAGTCTAACTCTCTTCCTATGCATCGGCATGTCATAAAAGAACAATTCATGCACACAAAGTAAAGGCCAATGCATAGTATAAACAGTTTCTTGCAATTTTATCGCGTTGGAAACATAGAGAGGTGCAGATATAGTTCCTCTCTCAAAATAATTGCAAGTAGGAGCAGCAAGCACATGCATATTATATTCATCAAAACCATCATGTGCAACGGTAAAAGGCAACCCATCAATATAATCCTTAATAAAAGCAAACTTCTCCGATATAGTGTAGTTTGGAGAATCCAAAAAGATAATAAGACTATCATGTGTGGGTACAATAGCAACAATCACTACTGGAATCAGCTAATTTGCCATCTGCCAGCTCTTTGCCGTCTGCTAGCTGACGGCAAAGAAGCTCTTTGCCATCAGCTACCCAAAAGCAGACGGCAAAGAAAAGGCTGATGGCAACGAATCTCTTTGCCATCTGCTAGCTCTTTGCCGTCTGCCAGCAGACGGCAAAGAATCTTTGCCGTCCGCTGGCAGGCGGCAAAGAGTGAGGTGGCCCCCACCCCCCGCTCGTTTGGGAAAATCTTAACGGCCCACCTCTTTGCCGTCCGCTAGCAGACGGCAAAGAGGCAAAAAGGCGGACGGCAAAGGCTGGCGGACGGCAAAGAGGGCACTTTACTAACGGCAGGTACCCCCCGCCCGTTACTCACTTCCTCCTCGCCCTTCTCCTCCCACCCCGCCACCGCCGCCGCCCGCCGCGCGCCGCCGCCCCGTCGCCCCATCGCCCCGGCTCCCCGCCGCCCCGGCTCCCCGCCGCCCCACCGCCCCGTCGCCCCCCCGCCCGGCCACCCGCCGCCCCGCGCCCCACCGCCGCCCGCGCCCCACCGCCGCCCCGGCCCCCCGCCGCCCCAGGCCGCCTCCTCCACCGCCCCGCCCCGGCCCCCCGCCGCCCGGGCCACCACCGCCCCGCCTCCTCCACCACCCCGCCCCGTCGCCGCCCCCTCCCCGACCCGTCGCCGCCCCCCACAGTGAGCCCCTGCCATTTTTTTCTGTTTTTTTGTTTTTCTTTTCTGTTTAGATAAGGTTTTTTAGTTTAAGTTTTTTCAGTTTAGAATTAATTAGTTTAGGTTATTTAGTTTAATTAGTTTAGGTTTAATTAGTTTAAATAGTTTAGTTTTAATTAGTTTAGGTTTTTAGTTTAGGTTTAGGTTAAGTAGAAGGGGGAAGAAGAAGAAGAAGAAGAGGAGGAGGAGGAGGAGGAGGAGGAGGAGGAGAAAGTTTAGTTTAGGTTTATTTTAGGTTTGGTTTAGTTTAGGTTTACTTTAGTTTAGGTTTAGAGCATAGATAGCATCTTTTCTACTATAATTGTGTATAATCTCAATTCTCACTAGTAGTCTTATTAGTTAGTACATTATGCTTTTTATGTGTCATTTAAATAATGTAGTGCCAGATTTCTCAACTCATTGCCATATAATGAATTATTATTGTTATATTATTAATAGATGATGGAACAAAAACTATTTCCCTTCAAAGTGAAAAATCTTTTAGTGAAGTAAATATTACTGCACGAGTTATTTTATATACAAGAAAAACAATTGGCATGTCGTGGTAGAATTAGTATTTGTCATAAATGAATTCAAATGCATTTCCAATAGAAAATGTAATACACATATCTAGTGAACTGTAAACGAAAGTTATCCACAGACTCCTTGTAGGGGTTGTATAAAATATTATGAAAATATGGTGCAACTATGATTTGTTGCCACAAGTATTCCAATGTGATCACACCAGAAGGAACTTTAGGTTTAGTTTTGGTTAAGAAGAAAGAAGAAAGATGAAAAAAAGAAGAAGATAAAGAGGAGAAAGAAGAAGTGTATTTTCCCCCTAATTTTAGATTACTATGCTCTTTTTTTCAACATTTTCAGTTTTCTTTCATGTCTAAACAAATCCCTAGTTTTGAAGGGTGCCAATTGCCATTGCCAGCTAACCTACCAAATTAACTAAGAGTTGTTGATGTTGTTGAGCACAAGTGCATAGCTTTTTTTTCTCAGTTTTCTTTCATGTCTAAAAACTTGGCTCTATGTTTATAGATATGCTTCTAGCTAGATACTAATTGGTCTCTTCTGCTCATTATTAGAGATGGGGGGAGGCCGTCACCGCTGTCTCCGCTCTGCCACACCGAAGTACGAGTTGGATGCTTTCGAGTTCTTCAGTATCATACTTGGGACTTCCTCCAAGAGGCAGGTATATAGAAGGAGAGATCTCCCCTTCACCCATCTCATTATGATAACTCTGTTGTTTGCTACATCACTCCTTGTCCCAAACTGCAGAGGCTGCCTGACACTTATATGAACATGCTGGGTGAAGATCCGCCAAATAATGTGAAGCTGCGAGAGGCCGGCAGCGGGGTTCGCAGGCTGTGGGACGTGGAGTTGGTGATCAAGGAGGGCCACATGTACCTGTGTCATGGCTGGGAGAAGTTCTACCGTGCCTACGACCTGCAGCTGGGGTACTTCCTTCTCTTCAGGCACGACGACGACGCCAACATGCTCATCGTGAAGGTGTTCAACGCGACTATGTGTCGCATGCGCTACGCTGACGACGATGATGCCGGTATGTTCTGCCTCTTCTTATTCCTCTACATTTGGCTTTGTCTTGCATCGATTGTTAACGGTCATTAATTGTTGCATTTGGACAGGCAATGGGAGCAGCAGCAGCGACACTGGCTACAGCCAAAGCAGCAGCGATTCTGGCTGTAGCCAAAGCAGTAGCGATTCGGGCTGCAGCAAAGACAGCAAGGAGGATGATCCGGACTGGAGTGGGGAAGAAGAGGAGCAGAGTGGGCATCCGGCTGAGGATGACCTCCTAGCAATGGTGGTCGCCGACCAAGGGCAGGAGATGGTGGTGGTGCACCATGGGCAAGAGATGGTGGTGGCTGAGGATGACCTAGCGATGGTGGTGGCGCCGGCGATCCCACAGCTGGACGACATGACCACGCCAATTGTGGTAGAAGACTACATCCCACTGCCTCCACCGCCTCCACCGCCTCGCCGCTCTTGGCGCATCAGGCTGAGGAAGGAGAAGGAGAAGAACAATGAGAACTGAACTATGTCAGGTATGTCAGATCTCCAAAATGATCTATATATAGTTTGCTCTAATATGCTTAGTTACCTATGTTAGCTCTAATATGCTTAGTTACATATGTTAGCTCTAATATGCTAAGTTATCTCTACTATGCTTAGTTTCCTATAGGTTAGCTCCAAAATTACATATGTTAGCTCTAATATGCTTAGTTACATATGTTAGCTCTAATATGCTAAGTTATCTCTACTATGCTTAGTTTCCTATAGGTTAGCTTCAAAATTACTTACGTTAGCACAAAAAGACCAAGTTTACATAATAAGCTTATAGTTCACTCAAAGATGGCATAATTAGCTAGGTTGGCTCCATTTTACCTAAGTTGGCTCTAATATGCTATGTTATCTCTAATATGCTTAGTTTCCAATAGGTTAACTCCAAAATTACTTATGTTAGCACAAAATGACCAAGTTTATATAATAAGCTTAATTATAGTCTTCTTCTTCTTCTTCTTCTTCTTCTTCTTATTATTATTATTATTATTATTATTATTATTATTATTATTATTATTCTAGTCTTCTTCTAGTATTATTCTAGTCTTCTTCTTCTTCTTCATTTTCTTCTAGGTTAGCTCCATTTTACTTAAGTATGCTTATTTCTTATAGTCTTCTTCTTCTTCATTTTCTTCTTCTTTTTCTAACATCTTGTTTATCATTTTGCAGATTTGATGTAATTCACGGAAGCTTGCATGGATGGAGTGCTTCTTTTCCATTTGTGCTTTTATTTTGTATCAATGAACTTGCATGGTTGGAACTTGTTATATGGATGGATATACAACGGTGTAGGATGAATAATGAGAAACTTTTGTAATATGTAAGGATGGAACTATATATGTGTTGGTTATTTATGTATATATGATGAAACTTGTGTGTTGGATATGCTTGTTGTGTATATATGTGAATTGCTGTGTATATCTCTGTATATCTATGAATTGCTGTCAAATTGAATGAATTAAATTAAAAACAGGGCTGTACAGGCTCTTTGCCGTCTGCCACCGACGGCAGCGGGCTCTTTGCCGTCCGCCGCGGACGGCAAATAAGCCACGTGGCAATCACCTGTGCTTCTTGGCAGCTGACCCATTTGGTCAGTTTGCCTACAGTGGCAGACGGCAAAGGCGTCGGCTCTCTTTGCCGTCAGCCGCGGACGGCAAAGGCTGCCGTTAGACGCCTAACGGACTAACAGCGAATTTATTGCCGTCGGCTTTCTTTGCCGTCCGCCGCTGATGGCAAAGGGCCCTTTGCCGTCCGCTTCAGAAAGCAGACGGCAAAGAAGCTCTTTACCGTAGCCTACTTTGGCGGAGCCTTTTGCCGTCTGCGGCGGACGGCAAAGCTCTTTGCCGTCCGCCGTGGCAGACGGCAAACTAGCAGATTCCTGTAGTGAATTTCATGTTTAGCATAAGGAACTATAGCAAGTTCATCTCCGTAAGCATAATTCATATTGGCATCTGGCCACGAGCATAGCAAGCATCATCAAAAAGGGATATTTCAAGAGAATCAACGGGATCATAACAGTCATCATAGCAATCATCCTTCGGTAAGCACGAAGGGAAATTTAACAATGTATAAGTTGAATAGATACTCTCATTAGAAGGTGGGCACGGGTAGCTAATCCGCTCTTCCTCCTTTTGTTCTTCGCTCTCCTCGTCATCTTTTTCATCCAATGAGCTCACAGTTTCATCAATTTCTTCTTCCATAGACTCCTGCAAAATATTAGTCTCTTCTTGGATAGCGGAGTAGTCCTCAATATATGGTTCAACATAGGCATTAGAAGCATAACTATCATAGAAATATTTAAGTGTGGCAAAATTTTCAGATTTGTAAAGAGTAGCATCATACGTTCAATCAAAGAAGCGGTTTCATAAGCACCCTTAAAGCAACAAATTCTTCAATTTGTTGAATATCATAGTAATTATAAACACCCTTAGCATACGAAGATAAGATTCCATTATCAATAAACTCACATTGGTAGGGAAGGTGTTTCTTAGGGTTTTCAGAACAACAAGTAATATCATATATTTCACATAAATTCCAAGCATAGCATTGCAAACGATGAATTTGACCCAATAGAATTTTCCCTTTTTTAGATATTCGGTGTCGCACATAACAAGCATGCTCATTAAAGATTTGCCCTCAACTAAGCTAGTTGGGGTTTCAGCAGTAGCACATAGGGATCGAAGATGATCCAAGTAATAAGCTTCAGGAGTGTGATAGATTTTGGGTGGTTCTTCAACCATTGGTTTAGTAGGTACAACTAATTTTTTTGGTATTTTGCGTTTCCTACCCATGACTAAAGATAGAAAACAACTAAGAACAACAAATACAAATTACTTAGTGATAAAGCAAACAAGCAGAGACGAGAATATTCACCCCACGCTATTGCTCCCCGGCAACGGCGCCAGAAAAAGGTCTTGATAACCCACAAGTATAGGGGATCAATTGTAGCCTCTTTCGATAAGTAAGAGTGTCGAACCCAACGAGGAGCTAAAGGTAGAACAAATATTCCCTCAAGTTCTATCGACCACCTATACAACTCAACGCACGCTTGACGTTCACTTTACCTAGAACAAGTATGAAACTAGAAGTACTTTGTAGGTGTTTTTGGATAGGTTTGCAAGATAATAAAGAGCGCGTAAATAAAAAGCTAGGGGATGTTTAGATAAAGACACAACTAAATTAGTTTTAGTAGAGAGCTTGTTGTCACGAGAAAGTTATTTGTCCCTAGGCAATCGATAACTAGACCAGTAATCATTATTGGAATTTTATTTGAGGGAGAGGCATAAGCTAACATACTTTCTCAACTTGGATCATATGCACTTATGATTGGAACTCTGGCAAGCATCCGCAACTACTAAAGATCATTAAGGTAAAACCCAACCAAATCATTAAAGTATCAAGTCCCCTTTATCCCATACGCAAACAACCTACTCACGCATCCCACCATAAGCAATTCATGAACATATTGCAAACCCTACAGCGGGGATCCCTCACGCTTGCGCGACACGGAGAGCACCATAGGACAACACCAATAATAAAGCATGCAACTCAAACCTATCTTGATCATCAAATAACCCATAGGACAAAACGGATCTACTCAAACATCATAGGATAGCCATACATCATTGGGAAATAATATATAGTGTTGAGCACCATGTTTAAGTAGAGATTACATCGGGTAAGAGAGAGGTTACACCGCTTCATAGAGGGGGGAAGAGTTGGTGATGATGGCGGTGAAGTTGTTGGTGAAGATTGCGGTGATGATGATGGCCCCGGTGGCACTCCGGCGCCATCGGAAGCGAGGGGGAGAGAGCCCCCCTCCTTCTTCTTCTTCCTTGAACTCCTCCCTAGATGGGAGAAGGGTTTCCCCTCTGGTCCTTGGCCTCCATGGCGTGGGAGGGACGAGAGCCCCTCTGAGATTGGATCTATCTCTCTGTCTCTCTTTGTTTCTGCGTTCTGGGATTCTGCCCTGGCACCGTTTCTTTTATATCCGGGGATCCGTAACTCCGATTGGATTGAAACCTTCGCCTAGATCTTTTTCCAAAAATTAGCTTTCTTGCGGCCAAAGTAGAGCAACAACCGCCTTACGAGGGGCCCACGAGGGTGGGGGCATGCCCACCTGGACTGGGCGTGGGCCCCACCCTCGTGGCCACCTCATGCACTGTCTCGCGTTGATTTTACTTCCCAAAAATCACAAATATTCCAAAATAATTCTCCGTCCGTTTTTATCCCGTTTGGACTCCGTTTGATATGGGGTTTCTGCGAAACATAAAACATGCAACAAACAGAAACTGGCACTGGGCACTGGATCAGTATGTTAGTCCCAAAAATAGTATAAAACATTGCCAAAAGTATATGAAAGTTGAATAATATTGGCATGGAACAATCAAAAATTATAGATACGACGGAGACCTATCAGTCATCGTTATGGATTTTGAAACCGGTGTCAGGAAACCCAAGGACAGCAACAAATTGAGAATAAGATGTCGTGAGCACGGTGTCGAAGGTCATCTAAGTGACAGTGTTAGTTGGACCAAAGTAACATGTGGCATAGAATTGACGAATGGCAGCTTTGTTAAAGTCATGTTGAAATGCAAATGGGGCAGCAAGATTAGATGACTCAATGAGCTCAATAGCCCCCAGATATTTCTTCGGATGAGCACGAATATGCTCTAAGTCAATCCATACATGGAGAGATAGGACTTTAGGAATGATGATAGTGGTAAAAATGTCTGCCTGGACATTAGTGCGAAAACGAGCATACTGTGAGTCGCTAACAACAGAGAATTGATCTATGTCACGATGAAGCTTAAGATAGGAAGCTATGGGAACCTCATTGAACCTTTTAATGTTGCGGCCGAGAGGAAGTGGAGGTTCAAGATAGATGCGACGGGCATCACCTTCAGGTTGCACCGGAGGAGGAGGAGGCTTGAAGGTGGGTCGACGTGTTCTCGGCTTGGGTGCGGAAGTGCGAACATCAACATAGTCGGGCTGCTCCACATCAGCCAACTCGTCCTCATAGTCGGATTCCTCTGATGAGGTGTCGCTAGCCGAGCTAGGAGGGAGGGCGGCACGCTTCCGTGGACGGGCCCGCTCTTGTGAATCATCGGAGCCACCACGACGAGGTAGACGAGATGACCCACCGGTGACCTTCTTGCACGCGGAGTGCTTCGTCCTTGGCATCTCGACCTAGAGGAGGAGGAAGACCCAATTCACTTATCCACCGTCATAGATTGAAGGAGCTCGAGGGATGAGGGGAGAATAAGAGGAGATGCTGCCTCGGGAGGACGAATGGGGCGAGGAGGAGATGCAACGGGGACGAACGAGGCCCCCGACGACGGCCGGGACGACCCAACAGGGTCCCAACGGTGAGGCGCACGACCAGTGCGTGATCGCAGCGAGGAGAGCTAGCGGCGGCGGCGGAGAAGAGATGAGGAGTGGGCGAAGTTAGGTTTAGGAACTGCTCAATCTGCACGCTGCTATATATATGCGCGCCAGGAATTGACCGGACAGCCGGTGTGAAATGGACGTCCGGGGCCCGAGGAGGCAATCAGATACGCCAGGTAGCGGACGACCATCAAGACCGGACGTCCGACGAGTTTAGGCAGGGCAGGAATTAGCAGAAGTCTGGTCTCAGCGGACGACCGGTAATATGGCACCAGAGAAGATTTTACGGACGTCCGGTACATAGCGGACGACCGGTAATATGGCACCAGAGAGGATTTTAAGGACGTCCGGTACATAGCGGACGACCGGAAGCACTTATGGATTTTTGAGAAAACTAGGGTGTCATAGTTGGTGCTAATGACAATGATGGGAAGATGATGAGTTCAATACGTAGTAGGATGCAAAGACAAAATATATTAAGCAATGAGTATCTCATGACAACAACACTAAAACACAGCGCTTAGATATTGTTCTAATGACAAGAGTGGTGGCCAAGGCCACCATCTATGAGTATACTTGACATGGCGTCCCAAAGATTTGAACTTTGGGTGCATAATCACTACTCCGTCATTGAAAGCGGCATAGTTAGAATAACATGGTAGCTTTGAGAGTGGTTGTTCTCTTTATGCATTACATAGGGTGAGAGTACTCATGAGTTGAGTGTCTCCCCCTAAATATATGCCTACATCAAGACAAGACATTAAGTTCATGCATACACTAAACATGATGACTGGTCTAGATGCACAAAGATAAAGCAATGAACCAATCATAGAGCGGTAAATAGATGGGTCGAAATGAATACCATTTGTGTCTTCGGTGAGTGCAATTTTGGTTGGCATGGGTGTCTTACATGGACTAGCATCAAACATGCCAAACTTCTCTAGGATATCCTTGAGGTATTTTGCTTGAGACAAGAAAATTCCTTCTCGAAATTGTTGAATTTGAAATCCGAGGAAGAACTTCAAATCCGCATTGAGTGACATTTCAAAATTCTTGGTCATTGAAGCCGCAAACTTCTTGCACAAATGAATGTTAGGAGAACCAAAAATGATATCATCTACATAGATTTGGCATAAGATAAAATCACCCTTGTCCCTCTTAGTAAAAAGAGTGGGATTGATCACCCCTCTCACAAAACCATCATCGAGTAAAAACTTCTTAAGATGATCATACTAAGCATGAGGTGCTTGTTTGAGGCCATACAAAGCCATATGAAGTTTTATACACATAGTCTTTGTGATCGGGATCAACGAACCCAAGTGGTTGTGATACATATACTTCTTCTTGTAGAGGACCGTTAAGGAAAGCACTGTTCACATCCATTTGATGTAATGTAATGCCATTGAAAGCGGCATAAGCAAGTAAGATGCGAATGGATTCAAGACGGGCAACGGGGGCAAAGGTCTCACCAAAGTCCAAACCTTCAACTTGTGAGTACCCTTGTGCCACTAACCTTGCCTTGTGTACGGATGATTACACCATTCTCATCTTGCTTATTCTTGAAAATCCATTTTCTTCCAATGACGTTGTGCTAGGTAGTTGGCCTCTTGACTAATGACCACACTTGGTCGCGTTCAAAACTATTCAACTCTTCTTGCATAGCAACAAGCCAATCATTGTCCATCAATGCATCTTGTACCTTGAGAGGCTCAACACTAGACACAAACGAGAAGTGAGTACAAAAGTTTGTCAAATGTTTACGAGTGACTCTACCTTCCAATATGCCGGTGAGAATTTTGTCAACATCAACATGACCGGCCACTCGAGGCATGATGGAGGTAAGAGTTTCAAGAGGTTCAACTTCATGTCCATCATCCACGTCCTCAACATATGGATCATTAATATGTGGTGGAATATCTTCTTCTTCATCTTGCATTTGTTGAGGTTCATCGTCAATGATTGCACTTTCTTGTCCTTGCCCTTGAGGATGATCTTGTTCTTGATGATTATCATGAAGAGGAACTTGATCATCATCTTGTACTTGGTCTACGGGCATTGGTTGAGCAATAGGTGCTTGTGGTAGTGAGGGTGTTGAAGTAGTTTGATGATGTGTCAAGCTTCCATCTTCTTCTTCATCATCATGAGGTTCTTGTTCCATTGGAAGAAGTGCACCAAAACCCATGGTCAAGATATCTTGAGAAGAATCTTCTTCACTTACATCACTTAGATCAACTTGCTCCCCATGGGAGCCATTAAATTCATCAAACACCACGTCACAAGTTTCTACAACACATCCATTGGATTTTTTGTAGACTCTATAGGCGTGAGAGTTTTATCCATAGCCAACAAATATGCCCTCAATGGTTTTGGATTGAAATTTTCCAAACCGTTCTCTTTTGTTGAGGATGAAACATTTTCACCCAAATACACGAAAGTACTTGACATTCGGCTTGTTCCCAGTTAGGAGCTCGTATGGAGTCTTTTCCAATATAGTGCGGAGGAAGAGCCGGTTTGATGCATGGCATGCGGTGTTGACGGCCTCGGCCCAAAAATTATGTGGCGACTTGTATTCATCCAACATGGACCTTGCCATCTCCACAAGTGTGCGGTTCTTCATTTCTGCTACACCATTTTGTTGGGGAGTGTATGGAGCTGAATATTGATGCTCAATTCCTTCATCACTAAGAAACTCTTCCAAGGTGTAGTTCTTGAACTCAGAGCCATTATTACTTCTTATTGCCAAGATTTCTTTGTCAAACTTGCGTTGTGCTTGCTTGGAAAAATCAATGAAGGTGATCTTCGTCTTGTCCTTGGATTTGAGGAAGAAGACCCATGTATATCTTGAGTAATCATCAAAAATGACAAGTCCATACTTTTTCCCACCAAGACTATCCCATGAAGGAGGCCCAGAAAGATCCACATGAAAGAGCTCCAAAGGCCTTGAAGTAGACACAATATTCTTGGGTGGGTGCTTTGATTGATGTTGCTTCCAGGTTATGCATGCACTACACACACGATCTTTCTCAAAAGAGACATTGGTTAGTCCAAGGATGTGATTACCCTTTAAGGGATCTTGAAGATTTCTCATGCCGACATGGGCTTGCCGGTGATGCCATATATAGCCACCCCTTGTCGGCCTTGGCCATTAGACAAGTTGCATGGAATGTGCTGTCTTTCGAGAAATCAACCGTGTAAAGGTTGCCATCCAACTCTCCAACAAAGGCCACTTCGAGAGTATCTCTCTTAAAGACTTTCACATCCGTTAGTCCAAAGAGTGTATCATAACCAACAGAAGCCAATTGGCGAACAGAAAGAAAATGGTATTTAAGGGATTGGACAAGCATGACATTTGAAAGAGACATGTCATTTGTGATAGCCACCTTGCCCAACCCGAGCACCTATCCTTTTGATCCTCCACCAAACATAATGCTCATAAATGGTTGAATAGCTTCCATGAAATTGTCGAGCAATTTGCTATCTCCGGTCATATGATTGGTACATCCACTATCAATCACCCATTTTACTTCACCGGAGAAGCCAACCTACACACAATTGTTACTTGGTCAGAGGCACCCATTTTGCAATGGGACCTCTCAAGTTAGTCACAAGGGTCTTAGGGACCCAAATAGCACAAAACCGAAATGCTTTTCGAGGACCAACAAACTTTGCATAAACTTCTCCATCCTTAGTCTTACGAAGTACATAGGATGGAGGCATGAAATCTTTTGGCTTAGTGAGAGTACGCATGCCCCTTGTGGCCTTCCCACTAACAACCTTACCATTCTCCTTGTGCCCTTCTCGTACAAAAGTTTCTTTTAGAGGGGTAGTGAACTTTTGAGCGGACGTCTTCTTCTTGCTTGTGCTTGGGTCAAACCCGAGTCCCTCTTTGGCAAACACCTCATTGTGTTGGCTCAATACCTCATTAAGGTTCTTTTGCCCTTGAGCACATGTCATGAGATCTTTCTCGATTTGAGCCTTGAGAAAGCGATTTTCCTCAAGAATAGATGCTAGATCACTACTAGAGTTAGTAGTACAAGCATCAACATTGATAATAGGAGAAGAGTGAGCCTTGGCTAGAGTTTCAAGATAAGTAAGCTTGAGCGTCTCAAAACTCTTTGTAAGAAGGGTGAGCTCTTCTTCCTTAGCCTTGAGAGACACGGATAGGAGCACACAATCCTTAGAGAGAGAAGCATTAGACTTCACAAGCTTAATTTTATCATTCATCAACTCTTCGCAAGAGTCAATAGCCTTTTTCAACGCGGCAAGATCTTTAGTATGAACATCAATGTTTGCACCAATTTTCAAGCATAGTTCATCATTTTGTGCTTCCTCGTATTGGACCTTCCGCTCAAGGATTTCATATTTTTCTTTTTCCTCGGTGACGAGGGTTTTGAGTTCCTTAATGGTGATGGTGTGCTTACTCACCATCTCCATAAGCATACGAAACATAGTGAGCTTCTTTCCTTTGAGGGAGCACATGAACTTATTTAGTTTAGCAAGCATAGGATCATCTATATCATCATCCTCATAACTATCCTCCACATCAATATACTCATCACTAGGAGTAGGAGGAGTGAAAAGAGGAGGGTTTGATCGTGGATTTACCTTGATCTTGTCAGGAGAGCTTTGGTCCTCTCCATCTTCCACCACAGCCTTTTCCATTAGGCAATTGTGAGCGTTGCCCTTGTAGTCCTTCATATAGTTGAAGGTGACAACATCACCACTCTTGTTGACTAGCCTCAACGTGTTTTGAGAATCTTGAGCAACTCCGACAACACCACTAACATCATCCGGATCGGATTCTTCATGAGCAACCATTGCTTTCCCATCTTTCTTCTTGAGCTTGGAGTTCAAAGGATTTGGCAACTTCTTGGGAAAGGTCTTGGGAAACCTTGATTTATCTTCTCTCTTCTCATAAGGGCACTCGTTGGAGAAGTGGTTGGTTTCTTCACAGTTGTAGCATTTCCTCACTTTCTTCTTCTGGAATCTTCCCTTGAATTTTCCTGCGCTAAACTTCTTGATAAAAGAGAGCAATGTCTTCATATGACGGGCTCTCATCTAACACAATCTCATCACCATCCTCCTCATCATCATCATCTTCTTCTTCACTTTGCTCTTCTTCACATACATGCTTGGCCTTCAATGCACGATTGATCTTTGATGTTGAGGTACCATGCATGGCAAGATGCTTTGTGGCATTTGCCTTTGACTCTTCAAATAGTTGGAAAGTGGATATGATGTCATCTGGAGTAATTTTCTTGAATCCATGGTGTTGTCTTATGTCCCATACCATTTGGTGATGATATGGAGCAAGAGCATGAAGCAACTTATCCACAAGAAATTGCTTGGTCAAGTTAAATCCATCTTGAGTCTTGTCACATTCACATGACTAAATGTCCGCGGTGAGAGTCATGAGACGCTCAAGTAGTTTCTTGGGAGATTCACCTTTCTCCATACAAAAGTTTTGCAATTGACCCTTGGCAATTTCATATTGAGCAAGCCGAAGAGTGGAGGTGCCGGTCTTGGTTCTCACAATGGTATCCCATAATTCCTTGGCACTTGGGATATGTATGTATGGTCTCCTTTGCTTGTCGGTCATACCTCTTCTTATGCCATGGTTGATGTGTCATTGAGATTCTTGTCATATACCTCTCTTGGAGTAAGATTCTTCGGGTCAACAGCTTGGTATCCATACTCCAAGATCTCCAACATCTCATCATTTCCATATCGAAGATGATCCTGCATAGCAACTCTCCACAAAGCAAAATTGCTAGTTTCATCAAGTAAAGGAGGTTTGGCTTGAGGGTTATATTTAGGTTTCTCTATTTGAGGTCTTGCATAAAGCCAAGGAACACTGGAGTGTTCATTGCTAGGAGGTTGTTGGCCAAGTGAAGGAGTAGGCACAACTGGCCTCGAGGCCGCACCACCCTAAATTGGTGCAAGCATCGTGGTTAGTGTGGCTATCCTCATTTGGACCAAGGCCTCAAGAGAGGCATCATGCTCTTCCTTTTGCTTAGCAAGAGCTCGTTCCAGATCCTCTGAAGTGAAGGACTTGGCTTCCGTGGAAGCCGCACCCGTATTCTTCGGATCTGCAACAACGGGAGTCCCATCGGGGTTCATCTTGCTCTAGGGCGGTTAAGCCACAAGAATAGAGCACGAGGCTCTGATACCAATTGAAAGGATCGAGATGGACCTAGAGGGGGGTGAATAGGTACAATTACAAATTTTAATTATTACTTAGAAATTTTAGGCAATAGTGCGGAATATGAAAGTGAGCCTAACAATTGCAAGTGTGATGCTAAGAGCTAAGCAAGATAAACAAGTAACCCAAGTATGTAAGTAAGCAAGCACAATATAATATCAGTAAGTGCTAAGAGACAAGTAACCACAAGTAGAGAGTTAGGGTTAGGAATAACCGCAACTCCGGGAGACGAGGATGTATGTTGATGTTCACTTCCTTGGAGGGAAGCCACGTCACCGTTAGAGAGGTGGATGTTAGCACGAAAGCACACCAGCGCCACGAAGGCTCACCCTATTCTCCCTTTGAGACAACACCACGGAGGCGTTTCTCAACCACTAGTGGTAGACCTTGGGGTGGTATCCAAACCCTCACAAACTTTTCCGGGGGTAATCACAATGGTCGATTCCTCTCCGAAAGACTCCTACCGCCTAGGAGTCTGCAACCTCCAAGAGTAACAAGAACGTTGGGAAATGCTCAAGAACTTGCTCAAATCACGAATTCCTTCGGTGAGAAGAAGAGGAAGGAGTGGATCTATCACTTTTTTGGAGAAGTTCTCTCAAATGTTCCCAAATCCCTTGGGGATCTAGGATTTGGTGTAGGGAATCAAGAGAGGGAGTGAGATGTGTTCTTAGAAGGCTCAAAGTGAATGGTCAACCTTATCCCGTGGGAGGGAGAAGGCTATATATAGTGTGAGTGCAAAACAGAACGTTGAGCCACTTAGTGCACAGGGGTTGATGGACATCCGGTGGGTACTGGACGACTGGTGACTCGGATTGGACCGGACGTCCAGTCGGGCCGCTAGTCGTCCGGTCGCTGGAACATCTACCAGGGGCACATACCAGGTATGAGACTCACCGTCAGCGGACGTCCGGAAGGCGCCGGTCGTCCGGAGCCCGGACGTCTGGTGTGGTCGGAAATCCGCTAATAAACGTTCTATTGAAGTGGACCGGATATCCGGAGGTGAGCGGACGTCCGGTGGCCGGACGTCCGGTGAGATCGGTCTTCCGCTAATATCTATTCTGTGGAGATGCACTAGACAACCGGGGAGAGCCGGAAGCCCGGTCGGCTGAGAGAGGCCAGACTTCCGTAGACTTTCGGACGTGCGGTGATAGTTGAACCCATTAACTTAGAATCATACCAATATTTGTGCACAAGTTAGAGGAAGAATTTTGAGATGATATGTGAGGGAGTTTTGTGGGTTTGAGCATGTTCTTTCACGAAATCCAACGATCCTCTCTTAATAGTGCGGGATCCCTATACTCAAGAACAAACCAAAAAAGGAGATGAAGCATTCAGTCTTTGTCTTGTGTCTCTGCTCTTGAGTGATATATGTATATATATTTATGTCCATAGTCATGATCCACACACAGCCCTTGAGGCATAATCCTGAGATATACTTGATAAACATGATTAGTCCCAACATGCATGTTGTCATCAACCTCAAAATATGATTAATGGCATGATTGCACTTTCAATCTCCCCCTTTTTGGTAGTTGATGACAACATACATGCACTTAAAAAAACTTTGAATATTGAAAGGATTTGTTGTTGTGCTCCCCCTAAACATGTGCAATAAATAAATAATAAGCATGTAGAGAGCTCCCCCTCAATATGATACCAACACAACCAAATCTCATACACAAGATAGTCAAGACAACATAAACTCAGAATAGGCTCCATATAGGTTCATCACTCATAGCATAGAACATAAGTCGATAAAACTCATAACATGAGTTCGATACAAGCTAATAAAAACATAACATGAGTTCGATACAAGATAATAGCATAGAATCACATAAATAAGTGCCTACTCCCCCTTGGCTTCAAATACCCAAAAGGATGTCATAACAGCATCAGAGAGCATCATCGTCATCATCATCATGAGCACCACTACCACCAGCCTCGTCAAAGAAGTCAGCCCACTCAGGACCCGAGGGAAAACCAAAGCCAGAAGGTGGCTCGTCAGGGAGATGCTCATTGTCACTCACATCATAAACTCCGGAGTCTCGCAGACGAGCCTTCAGAGCATTGTTGGAAGTGACCATGCGCGTGACAACATCGTGATTTTGGGAGCAATGAAAGGTAAACAACTTCATCATGGTAGAGTGAGCCTTCCCAAGAAAGCGAGCAATGCGCCCAAAGGATGCAGATGTGGGAGGACTGGAACGAGTAGTAGGAGGGGGAACCCTAGCAGCAGTGCGACGAGTAGGAGAAGAAGAGTCCTTGGGGACCCAATCATCCGCCATGTGAGGTGGAATGACCCACCGCTCATGCAAGTGAGTGTGGGCAATGGGAAATGGAGCAACACTCTTGATAAATGCCTGAAGAAAGGGGGCATGAGGAAAGGCCCGCTTGTGCTGAAAACTAGCGAGACGGATCTCATGCCACTGAAAATGAGGAACATTAATCTTCCCCTTTGGAGATGCATAGAGGTGATGCATGAGATCAATGCAGTAGCTATTGCCAGACCCCATGTCACCCATCTTGGGATAGATGGTGCGAATTACACACTGATAGAAGATATAGAAGGGTGAGCGCCAAATGGAGACTTGGTTCAGATCCTTTTGTTCTCCTCATTAGACATTTCTTCTATTGGTTTGAGAAGATCTGCATAGATCTCAATGCCCTTGGGCCTATGGTTGGGGTCATCCTTCTCGACTTTGAAACCGGTGTCAGGAAACCCAAGGACAACAACAAACTGAGAATAAGATGCCATGAGCATGGTGTTGGAGGTCATCCAAGTGACAGTGTTATTTGGACCAAAGTAACATGTGGCATAGAATTGAAGAATGGCAGCTTGGTTAAATCATGTTGAAATGCAAATGGGGCAGCAAGATTAGATGACTCAATGAGCTCAATAGCCCCCAGATATTTCGCCGGATGAGCACGAATATGCTCTAAGTCAATGCATACATGAAGAGATAGGCCTTTAGGAATGATGATAGTGGTAAAAATGTCTGCCTGGACATTGGTGCGAAAACGAGCATCCTGTGAGTTGCTAACAACAGAGAATTGATTATGTCACGACGAAGCTTAAGATAGGAAGCTATGGGAACCTCATTGAACCTTTTAATGTTGCGGCCGAGAGGAAGTGGAGGTTCAAGAGAGATGCGACGGGCATCACCTTGAGGTTGCACCGGAGGAGGATGAGGCTTGAAGGTGGGTCGACGTGTTCCTGTCTTGGGTGTGGAAGTGCGAACAACAACATAGTCAGGCTGCTCCACATCAGCCAACTCGTTCTCATAGTCGGATTCCTCCGACGAGGAGTCGCTAGCCGAGCTGGGAGGGAGGGCGGCACGCTTCCATGGATGGCCCCGCTCTTGTGAATCATCAGAGCCACCACGACGAGGCACACGAGATGACCCACCGGTGACCTGCTTGCATGCGAAGTGCTTTATCCTTGGCATCTCGACCTAGAGGAGGAGGAAGACTCAATTCACTTATCCACCGTCATAGATCGAAGGAGCTCGAGGGGGGATGGGAGAATAAGAGAAGATGCTGCCTCGGGAGGAAGAGCGGGGTGAGGAGACAAACAGTCGTGGACGCGGAGACGACTACTACCCTTCGCCACTAGCTCTGGCCTTTGGCACCCACCTCCACATCTTCAAACCGAAGCTCGTGCTCGAAAGTCAGATCTTCTCCGCCCACTCCCTTCCAGTACCTAGATTCCCTTCATATGCTCCGGCCTCGTCCGTGACGTGCTGCTCCATCCATTAGTATGCGGTGGCGGTGGTTCGGTCCCGGAGGCGGCTCCTGCAGGCCTTGTGGCGTCGCCGCTGTAGTCTCTCCATTGCGGTGGCATCATGGGAGCACACGAGCGTCCACGAGAAGAATCAGAGCCGGGCAAGGAAGCAAGGACACGGGCCAATGATGCAGCAGCGCCGGCCGTGGCAGATGAAGAGACAAACAGCCGTGGACGCGGAGACGACTACTGCCCGCATGTAACTACCCCACTCCTGCATCTCTCTACGTTATTGCGTGTGTGCATAACTCTGTAATCTATATAATGCTCTGCTTCATGTTCAACTATCTTTGTTAAGTGCCTGTCCCTTTGCTTGGATAACACCTGGCCTTCCTTGTGGACTCGTGGGCTAGTGATTTATTCTGGCTAAAGTTTTTAGCATCGATGTTCTGAATTGTTATTTTTTTCCCGAGGTGTTTGACAGATGCTTTGTTAATTTGAATTGGATCCATGACTATGAGCCACTTGCACTTTCCGTTGTTTAGATGATGGAAGTCCTGGATTTCATGCTTTCGTGCTGGCTTCGTCATGGCATTGCCAGCTCCACCTTCCCTTTGCCATTGTCTCTGCCGTCGGCACTTACACACACACAGGCTGGTGAGGTTCATCATACTTGATTTCCTTTGTTTGTAACTTCCCAAAGCATATTGCATGAAATATTTTGTTTAATTGTAGTTTGCACCCTGGTACATAAAAGGAAAAGTAAAAAAAGTAAAATGACAAGTCTTCTACCTAGATTTGTTTGCCATCGCCACTGCTTGATGCCCCACTGTTTGATAATTTTTTTAGGAAGTTAGTATATACTCTATATCTCATGGAATTTAAGAGAAGTACTTGCGTGGCAATGAAGTAAGTCTTCGAGAATTTGTAAAACCCGTTCAACTCCGGCATCACCGTTATATGTTTTTATTTCTCGATGGACCGAATCAAGCAACCAGAGTTTTTCTGCATAAGGAAATATATATTGTAGTAAACATAAGTATGACCAATCAGAATAATACGGGGATAAAAAGTATGCCAAGAAATTAACTGTCAAGCATAAGAAGCAATATATTATCAATCTGATAAAAGAATCACTACAAATATTAAATCCTTTTGTAGAATAATGTTTTCATCAGGTTCAGAAATCAACATGGAAATAGTTTTCAGTGCATGTTCAAGGTGTGTTACAGGCCAACAATTATATCAGAATATCATATTACACATTTCAAATTATACTTGTGTGACACATAGATTGTGCTACATAGTTATTGTTTATTTCTTGTCACCTATTAGTTGTATCTAACAATAGGATTTTGTAGATCAACTCCCCACGTAGACCTGCGTCCAGGGAGGAGGACGCAAAGGCCAGCAACAAGGAGCGGGTGAGGGTGCACATCCTCGCCGCTGACCACAAGTGTTGCGAGAAACTTTGGGCAGAATGTGTTGCTCCACTCCACTGGTATGAGCGGATCAAATATTGCTTCCTTATCTTTGTATGTTGTCTGCTGAAGTAGCTAATAGATTGCTTCAGAATGCTGTGAGCTTGGTTATTTTACATCGTCTGCTAATGTTAAGCAAAAAATGAATGCCGGAGTGTGTTACATGCACACAACAAAGTTTTACTTAGATGTAGTAGATGATCGATTAAAAAATAGAAAAAGAATAATATACATAAGCAATACACGAAAAGGAAAAATAATCTAGACTACAAGTAATTCTCCGTACCACGAGTTTGACCATGGCTATGCGAGAAAGAAGGAGGAAATAGAAAAACTCAACAGCGATGATGCTGCTACTATTTCCATACCTTAAACATTAGTTAGGAGTTCACCTAATTGCAGTCTAGCTGTAGCTAGGTAAAAAAGGTAAAAGAAGCAAACGGACAAAAATTAAATGAAACTAAGAAACAACTATACCGAAAAATCTTATTTGGGTGACATTGTGTGAACCTACTTTCGGGCCGCATCATAAATATTTCTCTAATGTAGAACACTCCTGTGGAGTCTACTTTCACAGCATTGGAGTGACCCAGATAGTGTGCAATATTTGTGCAGTTCAACATAATCTTGTAAAATCACAGTGTGGTCGCAGACGTTTAAGCACATAAGATGCAGGTACCAGGTTTGTCACATACAGGAAAAATTGGCAACTTGCAAAGTCACAAATCCAAGGCAATATTATTAATATTTGACTTGTTGAATAAACATAATAAAGTTCAATTGCTAACATCAAAACATAAAGGATAAAGATCTGTACAAGAGCATCGAAAAAGAGCACCAAAATTATCTGCAGCATAAGAGTAAATCCTCTAGCATATTCAAAACCCGCCAGTTTCTTAAGTGCGGACTTCGGCCTGTAAGGACTTCCTTATAGACGATGTTCTTCATCGAGGTCTGTAAGGACAAGGTAGGTCTTTTTTGCTTCTTTGATTACTGCTTTGCTTCTTGACATTCTCTTTCTCCTTCTCCTTCTCAATGAGGATCTTTATGTTCCTCTTCGCGGTGGCTCGAGACAACGCGACATAGAGCTGACCATGAGAGAACACCAGATTAGGTAGGTACACGCCAATAATCGGAATGGTCTGCCCTTGAGCCCTGTTAATCGTCATAGCAAGCCTGAGAGGAAATTGCTTCCTCTTGAACTTGAATGGAATCATGTCATCTTGTGTCTTCTTCTGATAAGCTGCTCGCCTCTATGCATTTATATTTTCTCTTTGTTCTCTTGTGTCCTATTGTTTCTTCTTTGTGTAAGATTCTCGTCTGCGTGTGTTCAACTTATTGATCTGTTTTTGGTACCCTTCGTCTTCTTGTTTCTTTTTATAGGCTGCCCTTCTCCATGCGTTCTTTGCATCCCTTTCTTCCGTTGATAAGGTCCATTTACGTTGGCCATCACGGCCCCTTGTAGCTGGACCTGTTATTGTACACATATATGATATAATATGACAATATTGGTATCTCGCTAGCCCTTTCTGAGGCCGCAAAAATAAATGCAAAGCACCTCTAAAGTTCAAGCAGCGACTAAACATTGTAATTCATGGTAGAAAAGATCCAGTCATGATGCACCCAACATTAGCTACACACAATGCATAAATCATGACAGTTGTGCTCTCTCAGTTTCTAGCGCTTATTTTAGAAGGTGATGACACAACATAAAAGTAAATAGAAAGTCCCTTCGCAGAGGGAAGCGGTGATTTGCAGAGGTGCTAGAGCTCAAGTTTTAAAATAGAGATAAATGATATTTTTGAGAGGTACACCCTTCTCAATCACTTCACGACCATCAGCTATCAATACCTTCCATGCCAAACACATTAGTAGCGGTTCCCAAGCGGAAAAGTAAAGGTTATGACTCCATTGGGAGTTTTTGTTTGATTATTTAAGAGATAAACTATTTTTCATGTTTGAAGTTTGGGACTGGGCATCCCTATTACCGTTGTTTTCTTTTCCGATGGCGAGTGAATAAACACTCGACCTGAGAATAACCCGCTTAGCGTGGAAGATACCAACCACCTCCTATCGTTCCATGAATGATCCAGGCACACAAAAAGGATAATTTTTAGAAGTTTTTAGAGGTGGCACATGCAAATTTACTTAGGACGGCAGGGTAATACTGTATATAGATTGGTATGGTGGACTCATCTGGAATAACTAGGGTTTCAAGGTTTTTGATGCACAAGCAGAGTTCCCACTTAGTACGGTGAAGGCTAGCAATTAGATTGAGAAGCGGCCAACTAGAGAGCAACAACGATCATAACCATGCATTATGCATAAGTAACATTGGACACTAGCATGAGTAGGATATGAACACCATGAACATAAATATCATATAGGCTATGTTGGTTTTGATTCAACTACATGTATGAACATGTGCCAAGTCAAGCCACTCGAACATTCAGAGAAGGATACCATATCATCATACTACATCACAATCATTTTAACGCTATGTTGATATGTAAGATAAATCATTATCCACTCCTAGCTACTTATGCATGGCATGAGAAACTATAATCTCTCATTGTCATTGCAAACATGTTTAATCATAATGGGCTAAATCATGGATATGAGGTTAAACATATTTACACAAAAAGAACAAGTCAAGTTCATACCAGTTTCTCCCTGCCACGGCCAGTTCATCGGATATTGTCATTATTGCCTTTCACTTTCACGACCGAATTATATGAAAATAATAATAGTGCAAGAATGCCTTGGACTAAGCTGGAATCTGCAAACATTTTATTCAACAGGAGAAGACAAGGTAAAATGGGATCTTTATTAGATTAACATTTATTCATATGAGAGCCACTCAACATTTTCATCGTGGTCTTCTCCTCGGTAAGACTCGAATAAAAAGAAAAGAAATTCAAAGAAACGCACTGAAATATTTTTGGAGTTTTTGGTTTACACGGGAAAGCTCCCAACAAGCAAAAGAAGAACAAGGAAATCTTTTTGGATTTTCTTTTTAGTTCTACTACTAAGCATGCATAGAAAGTAAACTACTACAACTAATTTTTTTTTGTTTTCTAAAGTTTTTCAAACACACAAGAAGAAAGCAAGAAAATAAATCTAAACATGGATGATACAATGAAAATGTGTGAGCACCGACAGATAGAATAATATATGTGAACATGAATATAATGTCGGTGAGAAACACGTACTCCCCCAAGCTTAGGCTTTTGGCCTAGCTTGGTAGTTGATCAGTAGCCTGGATGGTAGTATGGATCCTGAGGAGCAGGCATCCACTCATCCCACTGCTGAGGCTCCTCTGCAGCAGCCCGAGCGTTCCAGTAGGCGATGATGTCTGCAGGCATAATCCTATATCCGACCCTAGCAACAGGATCAAACAAAGCATGCGCAGGCAATGGAATAACATCACAAGTTTTAACGCTATAGACCAGGTTGTAAGGAATGGCGATGTTGGGACGATCATGTGCAAGAAAGTGATGGTGTTCCATGGCTGAACGTTCTAGGTAAACCTTGGTCAGGGGGTAATCATGAGGGCGTATCTCAACATTGAATCGAGCCGCCAAACGAGTAGCAAAAATCCCACCATGTATTTTACCCTGGGATTTATTAAGATGCAGGCGACGAGCCACGATAGCTCCCAAGCTATGCGTGTTGTCGCCCTCAAGTGCACGACGTAAAACAGCAAGGTCTGGTGAACTAAGTGCACCCACCTTCCCCCTGGCAAGGAAGCATTTGGTAATGAAAAGTGCAAAGTAATGAACAACAGGAAAATGTAAACCAGCGGCAGTGATGGCTGACACTCCTCTCTCCTCACTCGCTGTCAAAGTGCGATAAAAGGCCTCAAACTCAGCCGGCCTAGGCTCAGCCAAGCTCCCATCGGACTGGATCATGCATATGTCACAAAATTCAGTAAGTGGTATCTGATGGTTTTCAACATATAAGTCAAAGCTCACTTCAGGAGAATTATTCCTAGGCAAGAAAGTAAAACTTTGAACAAAGATGTTTGTGAGGATTTGGTTTTGGTCACACTCATCTGCGATGAAGTCCATGAGCCCGGCATTAGCAATATATTGCATGAACTCCTGAAGGATTCTAGCCTCTTCCAGGAACGGGGTGTGCGGCCATTCACACCGCCGTACTTCGTCCAACCTCCGAGGATGGAGATCACTATCAGATGACTCCCCAATAACACCCTTGGCGTTCTTCTTAGAGCCAAACTTCCTGAAGATATTCATGTTCACGTACAATTTTTCCTATGAACAAAAATCTGAAATTTTAGTCCACAAAGTTTTCTCAACAAAACTTCACAAAATTGATAGCAGCTACTCATAGGGATACATAGAGGCCATAGCAAGCATTCAAACTACTTCGAACACTAAGAACTCAACATGCAAGCACATCTACAGTAGCACCAAGAGTAGCTAATTAATCAAAGTATAAACCACAAAAACAAAAACTAATTGGACAAACAGCGGAGTCACATACCAAGCAACAATCCCTTGAAACATTTTCGGAAATGGAGCTTCGACCAAAGAGATCGAAATCCGCGGGTTTGAGCTCAAGAACACGGGAGAGAGAACAATGGGGATTTTTTTGGAGGTAAGTGATGATGTGGGCTAAAGAGGTAAGTGAGGGGGGCCCACGTGGAGACCACAACCCACCTGGTGCACCTCCCTCTGTTATTATTTGCACCAAATATTTAGAAAAAAATCGTATAAAATTTTCACAACATTCGGAGCACTTTTATTTTTGGGTCATTTTTTATTGCACGGGAAATTCAAAAAATGGACAAGACATGGCATTTTATTTTATTTAACTAATAAAAACAGAGAATAAAAAGTAAGGACAGAAGGTAGTGCTTACCAAATTCATCAACTTCATAACGCTCAAAAATGATTCATTAATAAGGTTGATCAGGTCTTATTAACAACCACTTTCGATTAGCATGAAACCGAAGAACTTTCGTAAATCACTAAGTTACCTCAACGAGGATATGCATGTCCCAGCCAATAAGCATTTCATATTTCTTTTTGACAGTAGGTAAAGGTATTTGAAAACTTCCAATAGTGTTTGTCGGAGATTTTTCAATAACATTAATACTATTCACTTGGAATTTTCTCTTCAGAAAGTGCACCGTATGCTCATTACCATTGATATGAAAAGTTACCTTCCTTTTATTGCAATTAATAACAGCCCTGGAGTATTCAAGAAGGGTTTACCAAGGATAATCAACATGTTGTCATCCTCGAGCATCTCAAGTATAACAAAGTTAGTCAAAATAGTAACATTAGCAATAGCAACGGGTACATCCTCACAAATACCGATAGGTATGGCAGTTGATTTGTCAGCCATTTGCAAAGATATTTCAGTAGGTGTGAGCTTATTCAAGTCAAGTCTTTTATATAAAGAGAAAGGCATAACACTAACACCAGCTCCTAAATCACACAAAGCAGTTTTCGCATAATTCTTTTTGATGGAGCAAGGTTTAGTTGGTATTCCCGGATCTCCATGTTTTTTGGGTACTCCATCTTTAGAAGTATAATTAGCAAGCATGGTGGAGATTTCAGCTTCCAATATTTTTCTCTTATTGGTGATGATGTCTTTCATATACTTTGCATAAGGTGGCATTTTCAAGATATCAGTCAAGCCAGTACGCAAAAAGACTGGCCTCAGCATTTCAGCAAAGCGTTCAAATTCTTCATCATCATTCTTTTTATTTGACTTGGGTGGAAAAGGCATAGGTTTTTTAACCCACGGTTCTCTTTCTTTACCGTGTTTTCTAGCAACAAAGTCTCTTTTGTCATAACATGTATTTTTGGGTTGTGGGTTATCAAGATCAACATGTGGTTCTATTTCAACATCATTATATGGTTCTTTTGCATTATTTGGTTGACTATCTTCATGAACATCATCATTATCTTTTTCATTATCACTAGGTGAATGTTCATTACCAAATTGAGTTTCAACATTTGAGATAGAAGTTTCATTTTCTTTATCAGGAGGTTTTTCTATTTCTGGTTCACTAGAAGCATGCAAAGTCCTATCATTTTTCTTTTTCTTCTTTCTAGAAGGACTAGGTGCACTAGTGTTCTTTATTTGTGAGTCTTGTTCAATTCTTTTTGGGTGTCCCTAAGGATAAAGTGGTTCCCGGGTCATTTTTCCTCCTCTAGTTACAACTCTAACAACAAAGTCATTTATATTTTTATTCATTTCATCAAGCAACTCTCTTTGAGATTTAGAAACTTGTTCTAACTCGGTTTGTACCATAGAAGCATGCTTTCCAACACCCCTAACATCATTTGAGATTCTAAATAACAAGTCACTCAAGCGAGCAATCATATAAGAGTTGTATTTCAATTGTTTCATAACAATTGTTGTCATGGAATTAACACGTCAGATGTCCTAGGTGTAAGGACTTAGTCGTGAGGCCAGCGCATCTATGTAGTAGCTTGAGACGGGTTGATTCGGATGAGAGACGTAGGGCGGATCAACGCACAAGACAAGGGTTTAGACAGCTTCGGGCCCCGGGAAACATCATCCGGTAACAACCCTACATGCTGTTTGTGGCTAGGTCTCATTATGCTCATGAGAGAGTCGCCGGTAAGCCGGCTCTTTGTGTCTAGCCCTAGAGATTGTTTCTTGTTGCTTGTCCCTCTTTGGGGTGCCCTGCCCCTCCTTATATAAGTTAGAGGGGCGGGTTACATGTGGAGTCCTAGTAGGACTAGGGCTAGTCTATCTTTTCTTACAAGTTGAATACAAGTCCGGGTCTTGCTTCCGCGTAAAGGAAATATTCATCATCCCTTTCTTCTTAAGCCGGCCCACCATTACATGAGCCGGCCTTCTGGGCCTTGGGCCTAGTCTTCTTCCTTCTTGAGTCGTCAGGCTCGTGTGTCGTCTGCCAGTGAGCCGCCAGACCCGTGGTTGCCAGTCCTCCGGTGGGTCACGGTGAAGCGCCAAGTCCGGCCGGGTCATACCGCGGGGTATATCCCCGACATTAGCCCCCAGTTTAATTTGGATTTATCCATGTTAAACTAATCTGCAATATAAACATAAGAACAAATTTGACAGGTTGTGTTCCGGGTTAAATATTCTTTGTAAGCCGGCACTTGATCATCCTTGAGTCCTTGTCATCTTCCTTCTTGATATATATCCATAATCTCATAGCAAACCTCTTTAGCAGATATGTTCAAATTTTGCCAATGCAAAAAATCAAGATACGTCCTTTGAAAAATCCGGGTCAACAGGCCAGCTTCAGAGTCAATTTGCTGACATTGGTCTCTTGTTGAGAATATTGTAAGAGATAATCCGCTTGAGTCGGCTTTCAATGCTCTGACTTGACAAAAATATTGGTCTTCAACTATTCAACTTATATTCAGCCGGCTTAAAGATATAAAACTTGCCGGTTTATAAGTACCAAAATTACCGGGTTATAAATAGATGATGCCAAGTCATAATTGTCGCCGACGCCGGTTTATGATTTTTGCAGACACCAGGTCAATCTGATGTACTCAAAACTGAGAATTTGAAGATATTTCTCCCTTATATCCATATTACCTGTAGCCCCCAAGGGCCGGTTTAATCAGCATGAATAAGCCGGGACTTATCACCACGGCTTTAAATAAAATCCAGTTGTGTAGCCCCCATGAGTCGGCTATAGTCATAGTAGTGTAGCCGGGTCATCCTAGAATTGTCTTAAATTTTCGACAGGAGCAATTGGTAGCCCCTAAGGGCCGGCTCATTTAGAATGTGATGAGTCGGGTCTTCAATAAGTTGAGAAAAAAAATGACTTTGCATTAGCCCCCAAGTGCCATGGTGCATGCTGTCAGTGACATGGGACTTGCATATTTGATGTAATATCACTTTGAATAATGTAGCTCCCAAGTGCCGGGTCATAAGCCTGCAGCGACTCGGGACTATTCCTTCCATTGTAGAATAAATCATATACATTGATAAAATAATAGCCATTGCGCCAAAGCGACTTTGAATACCTCATCTGTTGATAAGTAAATCAGGAGTTTAAATACCCGGCGACTCTTGGCCGATAGCGATTTAATACGCCTCCATTGTAAGCCGGAATTTTTAGAACCCGGCGGCTTATAGCCTTGGAGAAAATCCAGAACGGATAATCATTTTGAAGCATCAATTTTAATGATGAGCTTGAACTTAAGCATTTGCATAAGCCACGGTTCTGCAAATCCTGCACAGAGTTTAAACAACATACGCCCTGGCGACTTAATATCAAAAGCCAGGGCGGGTAACCACCCAAATGTAGTCTTATCTTGCACACAAGTATATCGCAAGATCCCTTGGCGGTTTACCGCAAGGCGGGTCATAATATCTCCCATATAACCACTGTGATATTGAATTTGTACTGCCGGTTTACATGACCTGTGCAGTAAGGGCGATAACCCAATCCTTAGAAGCCAATGCTTCCACATAGATGATGATTGTCATAAGCTAGCGATTTATCATCAAAAAGCAAGCCGGGTTAAACAGAAACCACTCATATACACTTCAGATATGATCAAAAGAACTTCAAATAAAATCCAAAAAATTGTTTGCAAAAAGAGACTTCAAAATTTTTGAGGCTTCTGATTCGAATACGATCAGAAAACCGTCCCAAAGGGGTTAAGCTAAGATTCAAATACGATCATATAGCCCCCAGTGGCTTTGGCGTTGCCGATCAAGAGGGTACCGACAGCTATGTTCTCTTTGGTTAGAATACGACCTATGTTTGAACAGGAAGCCCCCAAATGACCTTGAGAGTTGTTTAACGACGCTGATTCGAATACGATCCACGTCGGTTCTCAAAAGGGGTTGAGCTATGATTCGAATACGATTAAGAAACCCCCTAGTGAGCTCGGCAGTGTGCCGATCAAGAGGGTACCGATAGCTATGTTCTCTTTGGTTCGAATACGACCTATGTTTGAACAGGAAGCCCCCTAGTGATCATGAGAATATTTAACGACTCTGATTCGAATACGATCAGGGTCACACCAAAAGGGTTTAAGCTAAACTCGAATACGATCAGCTCCCAATGGTCATTAAAGCAGGGTACCTATGTTTGGGTTGTGCTTTGTAACAGACTCTTTTTGGTCCCTTTAATTTTTCCTGAGAACTCGAATTTGCGAGAGATAAATTATTTTTGAACCGGAAAAACCGGATATTGAGAGTTTCAAAGCTTTGTGATAGACAAATTTACCTTGAACCGGATTTTTAAACGGATTTGAGAGCTTCAAATTTTTGCGGGAGAGAGATGTCTCTTGAACCGGATTTTAAACCGGAATCTTTATTTTGAACTGACAATTTTCTGACGGCCTTTAAATTTTCATCAATATGGCGGTGTCCTCCGGAACCGGGTTATCATTCCCTCCAATGACCCGGAGTTCCCGAGTCATGTCATTGTAGCCCCCGAGTCTCAAGTCGACTCGAGGAGTTGGCTTTGAGATTCTCCATATTGATCATGGCATAAGGTGTATATCATTGGTATTGATAGCGCGATGTGAATCCACAGAAGGTTGAAGTGACTTCAGCGGGTTATAAATGATCCCGTATGAGCCGTGTCAGCAACTCGGCCAATGGTTCCTTCCAACTGGATGTTTTGAAGTTAACCAAACTGTAGTGGCGGCAACTTGTGTGCATGCCCATTGAGCCGTCCAGTGTAGACGACGGCTGATAATATATGATAATTTGCCTCCAGTTTGTTGGAAGAAAAACCGGGCTTCCCAAGTAGTGACTTGCTCATAATCAATAAATAACTCATGCAGACAAGTGCGGCCTGGTATGTTGATGTAGACCAGGCCGCGAGAGACGGCCTCGGCGTTGTAAGTCGGCGTGGTCGCGAGAGACGGCCACGGTGTTGTAAGCCGGCGCGGTCGCGAGAGACGGCCACAGCGTTGTAAGCCGGTGCGGTCGCGAGAGACGGCCACGGCGTTGTAAGCCGGTGCGGTCGGGCGAGTCAATCGCCGGCGCGGTAAACCGCGCGGATGGGCGAGTCAACCATGTCGTGTTGATGTAGTGAACAATTGTCCTACATCAAAAAACATCGCAAGCCAGAGTAATTGCTCTTTTTAAAGAAAACAATATATAATATATAAAAATTTACTGGATTGATTTCACCTGATATGTCAGGCCAGAAATTATCCACCACGGAGTTGATGATCATCACGGTGAAGCTGAAACCAATCAAGGCCGAGTCGGCCGCGGGAGCAGGCAGATGAGCCGACCACAGCGTTGTAAGCCGGTGCAGTCGGGCGAGTCAATCGCAGGAGCGGTAAGCCATGCGGACGCCGAGTCGGCGGGGGGGGGGGGGGCAGACGGGTAAATTGTCTGTCACATTGTAAGCCGGTGCAAACGTGTGAGCCGGCCGCGAGGGTGGACGGGCAAGTCGTCCGTGGCATTGTAAAGCGGCGCGCATGGATGAGTCGGCTGGCGTGTTGATGTAGACTGGACCGCAGAGGCGGCGGCTTGCGCCCACCTATTGAGCAGTAAGCGGTCGCAGATGCCGTTGCATGATGATGCTACCGCACACTCCATGGATACGGCATTACACCATCTTTATGATGAATCATTGTCCTGCACGTAAAAGTGTATATACCAAAGTGATTGTTTTTTGACAAAAACAATATGTGCTAAATAATAGGCTTAGATGGATATCACCTGATGTTTTGTGACCGAAAGAGGAGCAGAGGCCTGCCCGGCGACTCAGTAGAGGTCGCGGCGGCTTGTGGAGGCATATTGCAGCGGCTGAAACAGTCGGTGACATGTTGCGGGGCCGCAGCAGAAAATGGCACGAGGCTCGCTGGTCCACAGGTCGGCTCGTCACGGAGGCAGCCCAGAGGGAACCAACAGAGATGACCCGGTGTTTTGACGCGGCAGGCTGGCTCACAGGTGGAGGCAGACCCGGACTCGAACGTGGAGAGCGGCTGCGGCTCAGGGGCCACCGGCCCGATGGAAACCAGTAAAAACGAGTTTCACGCTCAAACTTCCGGGTCGTGGTTTGTTTCCTTTTTTTAAAACCGGATCCGTATCCTTTCCAGCATCGGGGCCGGCTGTGGAACAACTAGTACTCCGGGACAATAGCCTTCACGTGCATAGCAATGCTTAGAACCGGTCAAACCAGAGGAACTCCTGCATGCATGAATACTAACATGAGCAATTTGCGTCGATCCATGTGCAGTTTTTTTTGTCATCTGGTGACGTCATGGATGGAAGGACAGGGCAGGCAGCATCTTGCCTGCATGCTGGATCACACAGATCCTCGCGCGTGGACGTCGCTGTTGTACTTTTTTCTTCTCTTTCTCAATCTGAATCAGATCCAAACCAATCTGATTTCTGTTCTCCGTTGCCGCTTGTACCGGCCACGTGCGTTTTTTTAGACGATCCCGTTGGCCGTTGCAGAGGAGAAAATCGAACCGACAGGAGTTGCCGTGTGCGCCGTTGCAGACTTTTCTTCTGTCCTTGATTTTGAGATGAGGATTGATTTAATCTCCGATGACTGAACACGGAGTCGATGTAGATTCTTCTGACCGACTTTCTTCATCCGGTCGATCATGAGCCTCTCGATCCTCAGTAAAAGATCCCTTCAAGAACTCATCACCACCGTGCAATCCCACGGTGGGCGCCAACTGTCGTGGAATTGTCACGGCAGATGTCCTCGAGCTAGGACTTAGTCGTGGGGCCATCGCAACTAGGAAGCTTAAAGGGGTTAACGGGACAAGGAACACGAGGGTTATACTGGTTCGGCCCCTTACGATGAAGGTAAAAGCCTACGTCCAGTTGAGGTGTATTGATTAGGGTTTCGATGACCAGGGAGCTTAACTGCTATGCCTGGCTCGCGATGAGATCTTTCTTGCCCCTAAACCGCTGCTGGGTCGTCCCTTTATACAGGGAGGCTGACGCCCAGCAGCTCTCAGAGTCCCGGCCGGCTCATAAGAGTGTCCGGCTCGGACTCTCATCTATTCTTGCCTTATACCACAAGTTCTACCATATTGATGATTGTAACTACGGGCCTTAACCCATATCCGGGTCTTAAGCCCATCTTCGGCCCACCGTCTTCAAGCAAAGAGCCGGCTTACCGGCGACTCTCTCATGAGCATAATGAGACCTAGCCACAAATAGCATGTAGGGTTGTTATCGGATGATGTTTCCCGGGGCCCGAAGCTGTCTAAAGCCTTGTCTTGTGCGTTGATCCGCCCTACGTCTCTCATCCCAATCAACCCCTCTCAAGCTACTACATAGATGCGCTGGCCTCACGACTAAGTCCTTACACCTAGGACATCTGACGTGTTAATTCCACGACAGTTGAAGTGATGTTGTTTTCTAATATAATTCTCCAGCTCATAAAGGCATTGACTAGGGTGCATATTGTGAGGATTGTCATTTTCATTGAATTTCATAAGAGAATTTACCTCTACCACCTTAGGCAGTGGTGGTGTATTAAGCCCAAGTATTTCTTCAATGGGAGGTAAATTTTTAACGTCCTCAGCTTTAATACCCCTTTCCTTCATAGATTTCTTTGCCTCTTGCATATCTTCAGTACTAAGATATAATATACCCCTCTTCTTTGGAGTAGGTTTAGGCGATGGTTCAGGGAGAGTCCAATCATCATAATTTTTCAATATGTTATTCAATAATTCTTCAGCTTGTCCAACAGTTTGTTCCCTGAAAACATAACCAGTACAACTATCTAGGAAATCCCTGGAAGCATCGGTTAGTCCATTATAGAAGATATCAAGTATTTCATTTTTTAAGAGGATGATCAGGAAAAGTGAAGTAACTGGCAAAGCCTCCCCCAGGGAGGCTCTCTTCTTTAGTTTGCACAAAGTTAAATATTTCCTGTAAGGCAACTTGTTTCTTATGAGCAGGAAAATATTTTTCAGAGAAGTAGTAAATCATATCCTGGGGACTACGCACACAACCAGGAGCAAGAGTATTGTACCAAGCTTTAGCATCACCCTTTAATGGGAACAGAAATAACCTGAGAATAAAGTAATAGCGAGTTTTTTCATCATGAGTAAAAAGGGTTGTTATGTCATTCAACTTAATAAGATGTGCCACAACAGTTTCAGTTTCATAACCATGGAAAGGATCAGATTCAACCAAAGTGATTAACTCTGGGTCGATAGAGAATTCATAATCCTTATCGTCAATAAAGATAGGTGAAGTAGCAAACTTAGGATCATATTTCATTCTTGCATTCAAAGATTTTTCCTTATACTTGCATAATAATCTCTCTAAATCATCTCTATCCTTTCAAGCAAGAATATCTCTAGTTGTCTCCTCATTCATAACATAACCTTCCGGTACCTTAGGCAACTCATATCTAGGAAGGCTAGTTCTAGCAGGTGTTTCAGGAATTTCAATTTCAAGCTCGTCATCAGACTCAACAACATCATGTTGTCTTACTCTAGCAATTCGTTCATCAAGAAATTCATCGAGTGGCACATATTATCATCAAGCAAGGTACTAGCATCATCATAAGCATTATCCCTAGTAGAAGTAGCATCATCAATAACTTGCGACATATTAGAATTGATAGCATGTTGTGGAGTTGCAAGTTTACTCATAACAGAAGGTGAATCTAAAGCAGAACTGGATGGCAGTTCCTTACCTCCCCTCGTCTTAGAGGGATAAATCTTAGTCTTTGGATCCTTTAGATTCTTCATAGTGATATTATGATAATAATCCCAAGTGACTCAACAAATATAGCTATGCTCTCCGGCAACGGTGCCACAAAAAGGTCTTGATAACCCACAAGTATAGAGGATCGCAACTGTTTTCGAGGGTAGAGTATTCAACCCAAATTTATAGATTCGACACAAGGGGAGACAAAGAATATTTGAAGGTATTAGCAGCTGAGTTGTCAATTCAACGCAGCAAGAACAATATAAGATAAATTCGTAGGCATTGGATCGGTGACTTGTTGGATGATATTCATCATGTGACAGTTATAACCTAGGGCGATACGTCACTAGCTCCAGTTCATCGATATAATGTAGGCATGTATTCTGTAAATTGTCATACATGCTTTATTAAAAGAACTTGCATGACATCTTTTGTCCTACCCTCCCGTGGCAGCGGGGTCCATATTGGAAACTAAGGGATATTAAGGCCTCCTATTAATAGATAACCGGAACAGACCATTAACACATAGTGAATACATGAACTCCTCAAACTACGGTCATCATCGGGAGTGGGCCCAGTTGTTGTCACTCTGGGGTTGCCGGATCATAACACGTAGTAGGTGACTATAACTTGCAAGATTGGATCTAAAACATGGACATAATGATGAATTCATAAACGGTTCAGATCTGAGTTCATGGCACCCGGGCCCAAAGTGACAAGCATTAAGCATATCAAAGTCATAGCAACATCAATCTAAGAACATAGTGGATACTAGGGATCAGGCACTAACAAAACTAACTCGATTACATGATGAATCTCATCCAACTCCTCACCGACCAGCGAGCCTATGAAGGAATTACTCACACCCGATGGAGAGCATCATGAAATTGGCGATGGAGATGGGTTGGTGATGACGAAGAACAAAGACCCCCCTCTCCGGAGCCCCAAACGAACTCCAGATCTGCCCTCCCGAGGAAGAACAGTGCTTGGTGGCGGCTCCGTCTCGTGGAACGCGATAATTCTTTCTCCCTGTTTCTTTCTGGAAATATGTGATTTGATAGGATCGGAATCAGGGTCTGCTGGGCCACCAGGTGGGGACAACCCACCTGGGCGCGCCAGGAGAGGGGGTGCGCCCTGGTGGGTTGTGCCCACCCAGGTGACCCTCTCCGGAAGGTCTTGGCTCTAGAAATTCTCTTTTATTCCATAAAAATTCCTCGCAAAGTTTCGTTCCATTTTGAGAACTTTTATTTCTGCACAAAAACAACACCTTGGTAGTTCTGCTTGAAACAGCGTCAGTCCGGGGTTAGTTTCATGCAAATCATGCAAATTAGAGACATCATCCTACCCAAAAGCGTTAGGAAAAGTAGATACGTTGGAGACGTATCATGTAACCCAAGAGCCTCTGGTGTCTATATAAACCAGAGGGTTTTAGATCGTAGGGGCTAGAACAACAACCATCATCCTACTCACCTAGGGTTTAGTTCATCTGATCTCGTGGTAGATCGAACCTATAATCATCATATACACTTCAATATAATCAAGCAGTACATAGGGTTTTACCTCTTAGAGAGGTCCCGAACCTGGGTAAACATCGTATCCTTCGTTCCTTGTTCCCCATTGATCCATGATCCACATCTCGGGACCTCCTAACCGAGATCCGCCAGTTTGGCACCTACATTGGTGCTTTCACTGAGAGTTCCACTGTTGGATCGCCGAAAGGATCAATGGCCTGCCTAGTCATCAACGACGCCATCCGTACCAGAGACATCTTTGTCCCCGGCCAAATTTTAGCGTTTGGCGGTGCCATAGTGCGCCGATCCGGCCGACTGTCTCGGCTGGATTGGAAATTTTGCTCCCGGTCAGGAGATCAGGTTTGGGAACCTAGAGTTCGCCGCTGATTCCAGAGGAGATCTTACTCTAGAAAAATATTCAGCTCCCCTTGAAAAACTTGCTGATCCCGATGCTTTAACTTCGGGAGCAGCAAACCATACGGGGCTTGTCATGGAATTGTCACGGCTGATGTCCTTGAGCTAGGACTTAGTCGTGGAGCCATCGCAACTAGGAAGCTGGAAGGGGTTAACGGGACAAGGAACACGAGGGTTATACTGGTTCGGCCCCTTACGGTGAAGGTAAAAGCCTACGTCCAGTTGAGGTGGTATTGCTTATGATTTCGATGGCCAGGGAGCTTGATTGCTATGCCTGGCTCTCGATGAGATCTTACCTGTCCCTAAACTGCCGCCGGGTCGTCCCTTTATATAGAGAGGTTGATGCCCAACAGCTCTCAGAGTCCTGGCCGGCTCATAAGAGTGTCCGGCTCGGACTCTCAACTATTCTTGCCTTACACTACAAGTTCTACCATAATGGCGGTTGTAACTACGGGTCTTAAGCCATCTCCGGGTCTTAAGCCCATCTTTGGCCCGCCGTCTTCAAGCTTGGCACCGGGCTTCAGGCGATGACCATTATGAATAACCCGGCCCCTCCGGGCGGGTGACTCTAAGGTTTATATCCTCAACATTAGGCCCCAGATTGATTTGAGCCGGCTCATGTCAATCTTTAATCCTTTCGACAGAAAATCTCCGGCTTACAATTGTGTGAAGGCCATAACCCGTCGTGACATCATCTTCTGGATTCCGGGTAACCCGCCGTGACGTCATCTTCCATTAAGTCCATTTTTTACTCCACCATATCTGTAATGGATCTTATCTTTAACTGCCGTCCCGAAAATCGAGGCGTTTATATGGCGAGATAACCACGCCGTGGCCTCCTCGTTTCTCGCGCCCACTTATGAGCCTCACCTTATAAATAGCCCGGCCCTCTGGTCACTCGTCGCCTCTATCTTCTTCCTCTTCTCGCCTACTGTGCTGCCGCCCGAGCTCTGCCGCCGCCACCGCGGATCTCCTCGTCCTCACCGACTCCGGCCGCTACATCAACCTGTCGTGTTCAGAGAAAACGGCGGCGACCTCCGCGACTCACCAGCACCCGTAAGCCCTCGCCACTCCATAGAGTAGATCCACATTAGGTTCTTGCTGTTCTTCCCATGTTCTTCGCCGTTCCTCGGGAGTTCTCAGTAGATTTCATTTTTACCACCTTTCTTCATCTTCAGACTGTATAGAACTGTTGCGGTAGTTGTTTCACGCCCGTTTCCAATGTACATAGATGCCTTCTCATCGCATAAAGGCTCTGTTCGAACTTAAGAACTTCTTCTGTGTCTGTTTTAGGTCTAGAAACTTTTCCTTTTAGTCGACCATTTTGATCCAAAATATTCACTGCGATCTGTGAAACTTGTTTTCACCACACTTAGTAAAAAACTGCATCTGCTGAGCTACGGCGGCTTACATTTTCGGCTCAAAGAAGCCACGCGCCGTAAAATTTTCCGGCTCATTTATGATAAAGCTGTAGACAATTGAATTACTCTCAATACCTCCAGCGGCTTAGATAACCCGATGCACTTAGCTATATGTCATTAGGCCCCTTCACAAGCCGCCACTTTGAACATTGAACTGTAAATTTCCTTCGGCTTATAATTAAATCGGACATTTCCTTTTCTCATAGGCTTCCGACTTTCACCATGCCTCCCAAAGCTCCCAAAGCACCCATCATGTGCAACTGGATGAAGTCCAACATCACTGATGAAACCTTAGCAGACTTTGTGAAAACGGGTTACCTGCCCAAGAAGGATGTCATGTCCTACCGTGCCCCTGACCCATCAGAGGAGAGACTGCAACCAAAGGATGGTGAAGTGGTAATATTCGCGGATCACATCAGCTGGGGCTTCGCACCGCCCGGCTCAAAGTTCTTTAGAGATGTGCTGAGTTTCTTTGATCTGCGGCCACAAGACATAGGACCCAATTCCATGTCAAACATATGCAACTTCCAAGTATTCTGTGAAGTCTACCTTGGAGAAGAGCCTAGCCTTCTGCTCTTTAGAGAGCTATTCTATTTGAACCGCCAGAATGAGTGCGCCAACGGACCGAGCCTGGAACTTGGTGGAATCTCCATTCAACGCCGGAGGGACTGCCTCTTTCCTTACGCTGAGCCGCCCAGCCATCCAAAGGACTGGAACCAGACGTGGTTTTACTTCCAGGACACGTCTCCGGCTGACGAGAGCCCTCTGCCCGGCTTTCGTGCCGTGCGTCTGGAACCAAACCACCCTCTGCCCGACAAACTATCTCAGGCGGAGCGTCAACCTCTGATCCCCACCATCAACAAGATCAAGGATCTCCTGGGCAACGGCCTCAACAGAATTGATCTGGTCTGGGTTTGGATCTCGTGGTGGGTGATCCCCTTGAGCCGCCGCCCCGGCTTAATGTGTGATTACACGGGCCGGAAAGATGACCCCCTGCGACATAGCCGCAACGATCTTCCTGAAGACATTGTTGAAGATATGACCAAGGCCCTCTTGAATGAGAGCTTGGCAGACTGCGGGAGGACCGGCTTAAGCCCCTTCTGCAAGACCAACCCGGCCCCAGCGGTAAGCCGCTGACCTGAACATCTTATTTTCTCCTTTAGATAGTTTTCATCTGAACCTTAAGAAATCTTCATTGTATTTTTCAGGCTGATGATAAATTCTGGAAGGTCAAGTATGACCATGAGGCGGCCAAGAAGGCCAGGAAGGCTAAGAGAGCCGCCAGGAGAGCCGCTCCCCACAAGAAGGGAAGCAGGCCTACTGCCTCAGAGCTGCTTCAACTAAGTGACAGCTCCGAGTCAGAGGTAACCCCTGAACCTGTAAAGCCTCGTTGTATTTCTTGTTTATTCCTGTCCAGCTTATTGATACTGATCATCAGCAGGATGACACCGGAGCAAGTAACCAGGTGACCGAAGAGGTAATGACACTTTCCTCCGACTCGGAGCCCTTGCCAAGGCTGAAAGTCCGAAGAGTAACCCGGAAAGTAAGATTTTCACATCCTTTAGCTTATCAAGATCCTCAATTTCTTTTGAAGCGACAGATTCATGAGAGCCGGCGGCACACCCGGACCAACAAGGATGCTGACCTCTCCTCCGGTTTACCTAAGGCGTCAAGGAAGCGCCGGACCGAGGTTATCTCCAACTTATATCCTTTTCATCCTTTGGCGGGTGTTATACGTCAACCGCTCAATTCTTTTGATTCAAATTATCAGGAAACTTCACCTTCCTCTGGTGACTCGATGCAATCGAACCTGCCGGCTTTCAAGACCGTACCCGGGTAATGACGATCATCTCTTGTCGTGCTTATCTTTACTCATACTCTTGTGCTAACCCTTTGTTTCTTCAGTGCCCAAGCAAAGCTCAGTAAGAGAGCGAAGAAGAATAAGCCGGTCGACGAGCCGGTCTTGCCTGAGCCGGAGGTTTCAGCCCAAGACCCGCTATCCGCCTCTGCTCCTGAAGCCGCCACTCCAACCGACGAGACGGCCATGGAGACTTCCACCAACCCGGACATCTCCAGCCCGGCTCAGCCGGCCGATGACCCGGACGTGGTAATCACCCGGACGGAGTTTGTCGAGCCAGGGAGACCCACTGCACTGGCTAAGTGTTCTGCGCAGGAAGAGTTGCTAGAGCGCCGCCGGGCCAAGCTGGACATCACCAACTACGCCAGCCTGAGCATTGGAGAGATCATCTCCGGCTATGTCAATCCAGTGCACAGCAGCCGAGACTTGGAGATTGACATGGTGAAGCAGATACAGCAGAAGTCTGAGGTACCACTCTACTGCATAGTCCTCTTTACCATACTCTAGCCCCCAAGTCTACTACTTATGATAGAATATGTTGTAGACTTAACTTCCGGCTTACTTCCATGAACCGGTAATTTGTAGATAGAGACTTTTGACATGCATTAGCCCCCAAGTGCCAAGTGTCTTTGCTTGGAAAGCGCTTGGGACTTTAAAATTGCATAATAACTGTTCATACTATAACCCGGAAATTGTGCAGGTTGCTTGCAGGAAGTTTGAGGCTGATATCTCTGATCTGAAGAACCGCCTGAGGACGCAGGAAACTGAGACCCAGAAGGCCAACGCCAAATTTGAGTCAAGTATTGCTGCTCAAGAGAAGCTGAAGAAGAACTTTGAAGCTGAAAGAAAGACTTGGGCCGAAGAGAAGGCTACTCTGGTGAGCCGGGCCGAACAGGCGGAGAAGGCTCTAACGGAGGGAACCGCCGAACTCTCCGGCTTAAAGCGCCACGTGTCACAGATGGTCGCCGCAATCTTCGGTAAGTCATTCCACCGGCTTTCTTCAAGTTTATAATCTTTATGTCTCATAACTCCCATCCTTTCCAGCGGCTTATCTTACTCTGTTAAACAGGCCCCAGAAGCGCCAACCTCAATCAGAACGTGCTGACCAAGCTGAAGGCCGTGTACACCCTGGTGGAGCAACTCTACACTGGGTCACAGCGCGCTTTGGCCATGGTGGCCCTATCCAATGAGGTTCCGACTCACCTGGCGGAAGTTCTTCGCCGGCTTGCCATTCTTCCTCAGCGTGTCCAACAGCTGCGACGGGCCTCTGCAAGAGCCGGAGCCATAGCTGCTCTAAGCCGGGCCAAGGCCTTCCTTCCGGAGCTAGACCCGGCAGACATTGCACTTGGTTACCCCAGCTTGAAGGAAGACGGCACCCCTTTCGACCAAAAGGACTTTGCTGCCTGTGTGAAGATCGTGCGCCCGGTGGCCATCCTGATTGGAAATGACACGGATCTGACCAAATACCAGCCGGGCTACGATGCAGAGAATCAGAGGATCCCCACTCCGCGTTCTGAAGCCATCAGCTTAGTCCCGCCGACTCATAAGCATACCTTTGCCACGGAAATTGACCCGGCCGGGTTAATTGACGAGGAAGCTCACTTTGAAGCTTTGAGCGGCATTGACTGGAAATCGTCAACCTTCCAGGTCTTGGGAACAGCCGGAGGGGCGGAGAGGGATGAGCCGGAAGCTTCGACCCGGCAAGCATCTTGACTCTTTAGGCGGCTTGTTAAACAATGCTTCACCATTTTGGACTCGGGGAGTCTTGTAATAGAGTAGGGCCAACATTTTAACTTTGTCATGCCATCGTGCATGTGTTGAATGCTTAATTCCATTGAAGTTGCTTCCTTATATTCCTCCGGGTCATAATTGATCATTCCTTTTCCTTAAGCTCAAATAGTTATCTCTAACTATCCTGCATAGAAAAACAAATCACAAGTCTCCAGGCGGCTTACCGCACTGAGAATCATAGTCTCATGCATATAACCCGGAATATGAATCTAAGTCACGAAAGATTGGTCCTCAATTATGTCCTTGATATAACCGTAATAACACACTTATAGGCCTTCAAGTAAGCTTCCGGTTTATATAACCCGGATAATAAGGTTGGTACCTCAACTCCGGTTTACCAGTCTTGATAATGCTGATTGTGTGCGACTAGCACTGTGAATCAAAGTTAAGCCGGGGGGACAAGAACCGCCGTGCACACTGTTGATACCACTAGAAGAACTTGTTGTAAATCAGAAAATCAAAACTCAGGGGCTTCCGGTTCGAATACGACTAGAGACCCGTCCCAAAGGGGTTAAGGTAAGATTCGAATACGATCATATAGCCCCTAGTGGGTTTGGCGATGCCGATCAAGAGGGTACCGACAACTATGTTCTCTTTGGTTCGAATACGACCCATGTTTCAACAGGAAGCCCCCAAATGATCTTAAGAGTTGTTTAACGACGCTGATTCGAATACGATCCACGTCGGTTCCCAAAGGGGGTTGAGCTATGATTCAAATATGATCAAAGAAAACTCCCCAATGAGCTCGGCACTTTGCCAATCAAATGAGTATCGATAGCTATGTTCTCTTTGGTTCGAATACGACCTATGTTTGAACAGGAAGCCCCCAAGTGATTATATTGCGTACGGCTAGATTCGAATACGATCATAAGCCGGATCCACCTCCAAGTTACCATGGGATCTTGTAATGGAAACAACACATTTACCTTTGGAGGAGGAAAAGGACAGAGGTCCTGCTTTATTGCTTATCCTAATATATACATGGCTTATAGAAATATGTACATTATGAGAGCCGGTGGCTCAAGTGTAATTAGGCCGAAGCTGAGCTATGCTCCACGGCCGACGGGTCTCCTCCGGCGACTTGCGTGAATCTTTGTGCTCCGGAATGTCAATGAGGTAATATGACCCATTGTGCAAATTCTTGCTGACCACAAAGGGTCCTTCCCAAGGTGGGGAAAGCTTGTGCGCATCTGTTTGACCTTGGATGAGCCGGAGCACCAGATCACCTTCCCGGAAGACCCGGGACTTAACCCGGCGACTGTGATAATGGCGCAGGTCTTGTTGGTAAATCGCGGATCGAGCTGCTGCCACATCACGCTGCTCGTCCAACAAGTCAAGAGCATCTTGGCGTGCCTGTTCATTATCCGCCTCAACATAAGCCGCCACTCGAGGCGAGTCATGACGGATGTCACTGGGGAGGACTGCTTCCGCTCCATAAACCATGAAGAAGGGCGTGTAACCCGTAGACCTGTTAGGAGTAGTATTGATGCTCCATAACACGGAGGGTAACTCCTCCACCCAACAACCCGGCGTCCGTTGCAAAGGGACTAAAAGCCGGGGCTTGATGCCCTTCAGAATCTCCTGATTAGCTCTCTCAGCTTGACCATTGGATTGAGGATGAGCCACTGATGAAACATCAAGTCGAATATGCTCTCGTTGACAAAACTCCTCCATAGCACCCTTAGATAGATTGGTGCCGTTGTCAGTTATAATGTTGTGTGGAAAACCAAAGCGAAATATCACCTTTTTCAATATGACCAGAGAACCGTCCCAAAGGGGTTAAGCTAAGATTCGAATGCGATCATATAGCCCCAGTGGCTTTGGCGATGCCGATCAAGAGGGTACCGACAGCTATGTTCTCTTTGGTTCGAATACGACCCATGTTTGAATAGGAAGCCCCCAAATGACCTTAAGAGTTGTTTAACACGCTGATTCGAATACGATCCACGTCGGTTCCCAAAGGGGGTTGAGCTATGATTCAAATATGATCAAAGAAAACTCCCCGATGAGCTCGGCAATTTGCCAATCAAGTGGGTATTGACAGCTATGTTCTCTTTGGTTCGAATACGACCTATGTTTGAACAGGAAGCCCCCAAATGATCATATTGTTTACGGCTAGATTCGAATACGATCATAAGCCGGATCCACCTCCAAGCGACCATGTGATGTTGTAATGGAAATAACACGTTTACCTTTGGAGGAGAAAAGGACAGAGGTCCTGCTTTATTATTTATCATAATATATACATGGCTATAGAAATATGTACATTATGAGAGCCGGTGGCTCAAGTGTAATAAGGCCGAAGCTGAGCTATGTTCCACGGCCGACGGGTCTCTTCCTCCGACTTACGTGAATCCTTGTGCTCCCGAACGTCGATAAGGTAGTATGACCCGTTGTGCAAGTTCTTGCTGACCACAAAGGGCCCTTCCCAAGGCGGGGATAACTTATGTGCATCTGTCTGGTCATGGATGAGCCGGAGCACCAGATCACCTTCCTAGAAGACCCGGGACTTAACCCGGTGGCTGTGATAATGGCGCAGGTCTTGTTGGTAAATCGCCGAGCGAGCTGCTGCCACATCACGCTGTTCGTCCAACAAGTCAAGAGCATCTTGGCGCGCCCGCTCATTATCCACCTCAACATAAGCCGCCACTCGAGGCGAGTCATGACGGATGTCACTGGGGAGGACTGCTTCCGCTCCATAAACCATGAAGAAAGGCGTGTAACCCGTAGACCTGTTAGGAGTAGTATTGATGCTCCATAACATGGAGGGTAGCTCCTCCACCCAACAACCCGGCGTCCGTTGCAAAGGGACCAAAAGCCGGGGTTTGATGCCCTTCAAGATCTCTTGATTAGCTCTCTCAGCTTGACCATTGGATTGAGGGTGAGCCACTGAAGAAACATCAAGTCGAATATGCTCTCGTTGACAAAACTCCTCCATAGCGCCCTTAGACAGATTGGTACCATTGTCAGTTATAATGCTGTGTGGAAAGCCAAAGCGAAATATCACCCTTTTCATGAACTGAACCGCCGTGGCTGCGTCACACTTATTAACTGGCTCTGCTTCAACCCACTTTGTGAACTTGTCAAATGCCACCAAAAGGTGAGTCTTCTTATCCTTGGACCTTTTAAAAGGCCCAACCATATCAAGCCCCCAGACCGCAAATGGCCAAGTAATTGGGATCATCCTCGGCTCCTGAGCCGGCACATGAGCCCGTCGCGAGAACCTCTGGCAACCATCACATTTACTGACCAAGTCCTCCGCATCAGCATGAGCCATCAGCCAATAAAAACCATGACGAAAAGCCTTGGCCACAAGAGATTTTGAGCCGGCATGATGGCCACAATCCCCTTCGTGAATCTCACGCAAGATTTCTTGACCTTCCTCAGGGGAAACACAACGCTGGAACGCTCCCGTAACACTGCGTCGATGCAGCTCACCATTGATAACAACCATGGACTTAGACCGCCGGGTTATTTGTCTAGCCAAAGTTTCATCCTCAGGGAAGTCTCCCCGGGTCATGTAAGCCAGATTGGGCACTGTCCAGTCCGGGATGATGTGGAGAGCCGCCACCAATTGTGCCTCCGGGTCAGGGACGGCCAAATCTTCCTCTGTAGGCAACTTAACAGAAGGGTTATGCAAGACGTCCAGGAAAGTATTAGGCGGCACCGGCTTTCGCTGAGAGCCCAGTCGGCTTAAAGCATCAGCCGCCTCATTCTTCCTGCGATCGATGTGCTCTACTTGGTAACCCTGAAAGTGTCCAGCAATGGCATCAACTTCACGGCGATAAGCCGCCATGAGAGGGTCCTTGGAATCCCACTTGCCTGATACTTGTTGAGCCACTAAGTCTGAGTCGCCGAAGCACCTTACCCGGCTCAGGCTCATCTCCTTAGCCATCTGAAGACCATGGAGCAAGGCCTCGTACTCAGCCACATTGTTAGTGCAAGGAAACATCAACCGTAGCACATAGTGAAACTTGTCACCTTTAGGGGAAGCCAATACAACTCCAGCCCCCGAGCCCTCCAATTGCCTGGACCCATCGAAGTGAATAGTCCAATATGTATTATCTGGCTTTTCCTCGGGCACTTGTAGCTCTGTCCAATCGTTGATGAAATCCACCAAAGCTTGAGATTTAACAGCAGTGCGTGGCACATATTTTAGACCATGAGGCCCAAGTTCTATAGCCCACTTAGCCACTCTCCCTGTAGCCTCTTTGTTTTGGATGATATCTCCAAGGGGGGCAGAACTAACCACAGTGATAGGGTGACCCTGAAAATAGTGCTTAAGCTTCCGGCTTGCCATGAATACACCATAAACAAGCTTCTGCCAATGTGGATACCGCTGCTTGGACTCTATGAGCACTTCGCTGACATAATAAACCGGTCGCTGAACCGGATGCTCCTTACCCTCTTCCGTGCGCTCCACCACCACAGCCACACTGACAGCCCATGTGTTAGCAGCTACATACAGCAATAAGGGCTCCTTGTCAACCGGAGCAGCAAGGACTGGGGGCTCTGCCAGCTGTCTCTTCAAATCCTCAAAAGCAGTATTAGCAGCATCATGACAGACAAAGTCATCAGTTTTCTTCATCAACTGGTACAATGGCATGGCCTTCTCACCCAAACGGCTTATAAACCGGCTTAAAGCAGCAATACGACCCGCCAGGCGCTGGACATCGTTTATGCACACCGGCTTAGCCAGAGAGGTGATTGCCTTGATCTTCTCCGGGTTAGCTTCAATGTCTCTGTTAGAAACCAGGAAACCCAAGAGCTTGCCTGCAGGAACAACAAAAACACACTTGGCCGGGTTAAGCATCATCTTATAGACCCGGAGATTATCAAAGGTTTCTCTCAGATCATCTATCAAGGTTTCCTTCTCTCTGGATTTAACCACAATATCATCCACGTAGGCATGAACGTTGCGCCCAATCTGGTTATGAAGACAGTTCTGCACGCAACGCTGATAAGTCGCCTGTGCACTCTTGAGTCCAAAGGGCATAGAAACATAGCAGAAGGCTCCAAAGGGAGTGATAAACGCCGTCTTCTCCTGGTCCTTAACTGCCATTTGAATCTAATGGTATCCAGAATAAGCATCCAAGAAACTTAAGCACTCGCAACCCGCCGTAGCATCAATGATTTGATCAATACGGGGAAGGGCAAAAGGATCAGCCGGACATGCCTTGTTTAAGTCCGTGTAGTCCACACACATCCGCCAGGTGCCATTCTTCTTGAGCACAAGCACCGGGTTAGCTAACCACTCTGGGTGAAAAACTTCAACAATAAACCCGGCCGCCAAGAGCCGGGCCACCTCTTCACCAATGGCTTTCTGCCTCTCCTCATTAAACCGCCGAAGGAATTGCCTGACCGGCTTAAATTTCGGATCAACATTGAGAGTGTGCTCAGCGAGTTCTCTAGGTACACCTGGCATGTCAGAAGGTTTCCATGCAAAAATGTCCCTATTCTCACGGATGAACTCGATGAGCGCGCTTTCCTATTTTGGATCCAGATTGGCACTGATGCTAAACTGCTGAGATGAATCACCTGGAACGAAATCAACAAGTTTAGTCTCATTAGCCGACTTAAATTTCATTGCCGGCTCATGCTCCGTAGTCGGCTTTTTCAGAGAGGTCATATCTGTTGGGTCAACATTGTCCTTGTAAAATTTCAACTCCTCTGTTGCACAAACAGATTCTGCATAAGCCGCATCGCCTTCCTCACACTCCAAGGCCACCTTGCGGCTGCCATGAACCGTAATGGTCCCATTGTGACCCGGCATTTTGAGCTGTAAATACACGTAACACGGCCGTGCCATGAACTTGGCGTAAGCCGGCCACCCGAATATGGCATGATACGGACTCCTTATCTTGACCACCTCAAAGGTCAATTTTTCCACTCTGTAGTTGTACTTGTCTCCAAAGGCCACTTCCAACTCGATCTTACCAACTGGATAAGCCGACTTACCCGGCACCACGCCATGGAAAATAGTATTGGACTGGCTGAGGTTCTTATCAATCAACCCCATACGACGGAAAGTCTCATGATAGAGGATGTTGATGCTGCTGCCTCCATCCATGAGTACCTTAGTGAACTTATAACCTCCCACCCGAGGAGCCACCACCAGGGCCAAGTGACCCGGATTATCAACCCGGGGATGGTGATCCTCCCTACTCCACACAATAGGCTGCTCAGACCATCTTAAATAGCGTGGAACCGCCGGCTAAACAGCATTCACAGCCCTCTTATGAAGCTTCTGATCTCGCTTACACAGACTGGTAGTAAATACATGATACTGTCCACCGTTAAGCTGCTTCGGATTGGTCTGATAACCCCCTGCTGCTGTTGATGACCCTGGCCAGACTGCTGCTTAAAGCCCCCTTGACCGTTCTGTGCATTAGAATTTGAGCCGCCGCCCGGGCCATGAAAACCGCCCGCGCCTGAGCCGCCGCCCGGGCCATTGTTGCCATTAAAGCCATTGGAATTCTTAAAGGCCTTCATGATTGCGCAATCCTTCCATAGATGAGTAGCTGGCTTCTCCCTAGAGCCATGCCTTGGGCAAGGCTCGTTCAACAGCTGCTCCAGCGTCGGGCCTGACCCGCCGGCTCGGGGAGGTGGCCTCCCCTTGCGTCGCTGGTTATTACCCTGTGAGCTGGCATTGGCCACGAACTCTAGGCTGGCGTCGGCCTTACGCTTGCCACCTCCTTGGTTCCCCGGGTTATGCTGAGGACCCTTGCCATTGCCGTTCTTCTTTCCCTTCCCTGTCCTTTCATCATCTGAAGCGGGGTCCTTGGTACTATCAGAATCGGCGTACTTGACGAGGGCCGCCATCAACGTGCCCATATCATTGCAGTCGCGCTTAAGCCGCCCGAGTTTCATCTTCAGGGGCAGGAAACGACAATTCTGCTCCAACATTAAGACTGCAGAGCCGGCATCCATCTTATACGATGAATGTATGATCTCTTTGACTCGGCGAACCCAATGTGTCGTAGACTCACCCTCCTGCTGTTTACAGTTAGTCAAATCCACAATTGACATAGACTGCCTACAGGTATCTTTGAAGTTTTGGATGAACCGGGCTTTCAGCTCAGCCCAATACCCAATGGAATTCGGTGGTAGCCCTTTCAACCAAGTGCGGGCAGTCCCATCTAACATCATGGTGAAGTACTTGGCCATTGCCGCTTCACTGACCTCCAGCAATTCCATGGCCATCTCGTAACTCTCGATCCAGGCTCCGGGTTGTAGATCAGCCGTGTAATTAGGCACTTTCCTAGGCCCTTTGAAGTCCTTGTGTAGACGTTCATTGCGGAGAGCCGACACTAAACAAGGGACACCTCCGGTCCTCATAGGGATACCCACGTCGACGGAAGTCGTCGGATAAGCCGGGGGAGTCTGGTAAGCCGTCAACTGAGGCACCTGCTCCGCCTCTTGCCGCGCTCTGTCTTGGTCTGTTGCGTGAAAGGCCCCGTTATGAGCCGGGCCATGGCCAGGGGGCAGGTCATGGCGTCGGACATTACTTGAGCCGGTCGCTGAAACCATGTGTCTGCTATAACTCGGGCTCCGGCCCGGACTAGGGGTTGAATGTATCCTATCCCGGCTGTAAGAGTACGCCTCTTGCTGCGCCTGCGCTGTCTGAAGGAGTTCTCTGACTCGGCGGGTTTCAACAGCCATTGGAGAGTCGCCGTCTATTGGGAGAGCCGCCAGCCGTGCTGCTGCGGCGACCATGTTTTCCAGTGGGTTAGCATAATGACCCGGTGGTATTGGCACATACTGAGGCGGGGCAGGGTTCACCCGGGGAGGCCCCATCACTTGTGGCTGAATAGGAGTCCCAGCCCCGGGCACTATGACCCCCGGCGGGTTACTAGACCCTACACCTGGCGTGTTGAAGAGGTTTCGAGGATCGTAGACCGGAGGGAGTCGAAACTGGGCCTTTTGATGCCTCCTTCTCATGACCTCATTGGACGCATTCTGATCCATCGTCAGCCGGAAGGACTGCGCCTGAATCAACTGAGTCTGGGCGTCGAGAGCCGCCCTCTCCGCAGCCATCCTGATCCCTTCCGCCGCCAGATCCTCTTTGGCTTTCACTAGATCTAGCTTTAATTGCGCCACCTCCGCGTCATGCTGAGCTTGATCCGCCGGGTCAACCGTGGCGGTCAACAGGGCCGTCATCTTGTCCGTGAGATCCATCAGCACCTGAGCCGGCGAGGGCACCGGGTTTCCTGACCCGGCCGCAGGGTTTTGAACAGGCTGCGCACCGGCCATGAAGATTCCAACCCGGCTCGGCGGCTCAAACGGGTCCGGAATACTGTCGCCGTCAGAACAACCCCTGAGCCTGCCATCTTGAAGTTGATACAACGAGTTTGACTCATCCGTAGCCGACTCGCCGTCAGAGCCGGCGGTCGTCTCATCACTAGATCCAGACCCTTTAGAGAGTCCTCCATGAACACATCCCACAAAAACATGCTTCAAGGCAGGCAGGGCCCGGGCGGGTCATGCGAGCTGAGCCGTCTCGATGAGATCGGCACAGAGATCCGGCTCAGGGCCCGGCTCACCAATCTTGCCAATGAAGACGTGAATTCCGTCGAAGGGGACCCGGTACCCGTACTCAACTGAGCCGGCGTCGGGGCCCCAGTTTGCATCGTCGATGTATAGCTTGCCGCGATGACTCTTGGTCATCCGGCCCACAGCGTAACCCTTGAGCCCTTCGAAGCTGCCCTTCAAGAACTCAAATCCACCGTGCGCTGGCCCCACGGTGGGCGCCAACTGTCGTGGAATTGTCACGGCAGATGTCCTTGAGCTAGGACTTAGTCGTGGAGCCATCGCAACTAGGAAGCTGGAAGGGGTAAACGCCTACGTCCAGTTGAGGTGGTATTGCTTATGATTTCGATGGCCAGGGAGCTTGATTGCTATGCCTGGCTCTCGATGAGATCTTACCTGTCCCTAAACTGTCGCCTGGTCATCCCTTTATATAGAGAGGTTGACGCCCAGCAGCTCTCAGAGTCCCGGCCGGCTCATAAGAGTGTCCGGCTCGGACTCTCAACTATTCTTGCCTTACACTACAAGTTCTACCATAATGGCGGTTGTAACTACGGGTCTTAAGCCATCTCCGGGTCTTAAGCCCATCTTTGGCCCGCCGTCTTCAAGCTTGGCGCCGGGCTTCAGGCGATGACCATTATGAATAACCCGGCCCCTCCGGGCGGGTGACTCTAAGGTTTATATCCTCAACAGGGCGGATGTCACCGGCAGCCCAGCCTTAAAGCCCGACTCTGCCATCTCAACCAAACTAGCTTCGATCGAATACAGCCTGAGTGCGACCTCGAACGTCCTCGGAGGGGTTATACTGTGGGCCAACGCCGAATATTCGGAGAGTATGGATCCAGCAGACCTTTCATCCTTCAATGATCTACTAGACCAGATTTAGGCCATGGGAATCTCGGACGACGAATCATCGGTCTACGATCAGATCGGGATCAAACCCGATGACAGGGAAATTCACATCCCATCTATCACACACCTCGTCACCACCATCAAGGACGTGGCCGAAGGCTCACAGCCACCAAAGTTAAAAACAAACTATGTCCGGGCTTTCTATCATCCCATCCAGGCTTCTAGCCCGGAGCCCGATGTTCTTCCCGAGGAGAGCCCGGAACCAAGCCTTAATTCAAAGCACGACCTTGAGTCAGCACAACAATATCCGATTGACAATCCGAATTCTGAACATGGTGCGCCGGACATCGCGACGACGCAGGACACCGCCGCTAAAGCTCTGGATACGCAGTCCGCTGGGACGCAAAGTTTTTTCCGACCCTGCCCCCATGTCGAGTACTCTCCAAGTAACTCAGGAAAGCCCGACATATGGGATTTAATGTACATAAAACAGCAGCTCGAAGAAATGGTCCATCCCTTCTGAGCTAGATTCTGAAGGAAATATGCTCTAGAGGCAATAATAAAGTTGTTATTTTATATTTCCTTATATCATGATAAATGTTTATTATTCATGCTAAAATTGTATTAACCGGAAACTTAATACATGTGTGGATACATAGACAAAACACAGTGTCCCTACTAAGCCTCTACTAGACTAGCTCGTTACTCAAAGATGGTTAAGTTTCCTAACCATAGACATGAGTTGCCATTTGGTAAACGGGATCACATCATTAGGAGAATGATGTGATGGAAATGACCGATCCATTAGCTCAGCATAATGGTCGTTAAGTTTTATTGCTATTACTTTCTTCATGACTTATACATATTCCTTTGACTATGAGGTTATGCAACTCCCGGATACCGGAGGAATACCTTGTGTGCTATCAAATGTCACAACGTAACTGGGTGATTATAAAGATGCTCTACAGGTATCTTTGAAGGTGTTTGTTGGGTTGGCATAGATCGAGATTAGGATTTGTCACTCCAAGTATCGGAGAGGTATCTCTGGGCCCTCTCGATAATGCACATCATGATAAGCCTTGCAAGGAATGTGAAAAATGAGTTAGTTGCGGGATGATGCATTACGGAACGCGTAAAGAGACTTGCCGATAACAAGATTGAACTAGGTATGAAGATACCGACGATCGAAACTCGGGCAAGTAACATACCGATGACAAAGGGAATAACGTATATTGTCATTACGGTACGACCGATAAAGATCTTCGTAGAATATGTGGGACCCAATATCCGCATCCAGGTTCCGCTGTTGGTTATTGACCGGAGAGGTGTCTCGGTCATTTGTACATAGTTCTTGAACCCGTAGGGTCCGCACGCTTAACGTTTGATGACGATTTTGTATTATATGAGTTATGTGATTTGGTGACCGAATGTTGTTCGGAGTCCCGGATGAGATCACGGACATGACGAGGAGTCTCGAAGTGGTCGAGAGGTAAAGATTCATATATATATATATATATATATATATAGTATTTGGACACCGAAAGTGTTCCGGGGGTACCGGGTACATATCGGGTCACCGGAAGGGGTTCCGGGCTACCCCCAGCAAACTATATGGGCCTATTGGGACAAGAGGGGAAATGCAGTAGCCAGCATGGGCTGCTACGCCCCCTTGCTGGCCGAATAGGAAGCGTAACGGAAAGGGGGGAGAGAGCAGGAAGGGGACGCAATTCCGCCTCCCCCTTCCTTCCCTCCTATCTCCCCCTTCCTTCCCTCTCCGGAAAAGATGGTAAGGGGGGGGGGGCGAATTGGACAAGGCCCCCAAGTAGGATTCCTCCTACTTGGGCTGCCCCATGGCTGTCCCCCTCCCCTCCCACTTATATATATGTGGGGAGGGGGCGCCTAGATTACACAAAAAACATAGTTAGCCGTGTGCGGCGCCCCCCTCCACAGTTTACGCCTCCGGCCATATTCACGTAGTGCTTAGGCGAAGCCCTACGCGGATCACTTCACCATGACCGTTACCATGCCGTCGTGCTGACGGAACTCTCCCTCGACATTTTGCTGGATCAAGAGTTCAAGGGACATCATCGAGCTGAACGTGTGCAGAACTCGGAGGTGTCGTACGTTCGGTGCTTGATCGGTTCGAACGAGAAGAAGTACGACTACATCAACTGCGTTGTCGAACGCTTCTGCTTTTGGTCTACGAGGGTACGTGGACACACTCTCCCCCTCACGTTGCTATGCATCTCCCAAATAGATCTTGCGCGAGCATAGGAATTTTTTTTGAAATTACATGCTACGTTCCCCAACAGCGGCATCTGAGTCAGGTCTATGCGTAGATGATATGCACGAGTAGAACACAAAGAGTTGTGGGCCGTGATCGTCATACTGCTTACCACCAATGTCTTATTTTGATTCGGCGATATTGTTGGATGAAGCGGCCCGGACCAACCTTACATGGCCACGTTCATGAGACGGTTCCACCGACAGACATACAACTAGTTTTGCATAAAGGTGGATGGCGGGTGTCTGTTTCTCCAACTTTAGTTGAATCGAATTTGACTGCGACCAGTCCTTGTTGAAGGTTAAAACAGCAAAGTTGATAAATCACCGTTGTGGTTTTGATGCGTAGGTAAGAACGGTTCTTACTAGAAGCCCGTAGCAGCCACGTAAAACTTGCAGCAACAAAGTAGAGGATGTCTAACTTGTTTTTGTAGGGCATGTTGTGATGTGATATGGTCAATCCATGATGTGATCTACGTTATTGTATGAGATGATAATGTTTTGTAAAAGTTATCGGCAATTGGCAGGAGCCTTATGGTTGTCGCTTTATTTTATGAAATGCAAACGCCACGTAATTGCTTTACTTTATCACTATGCGTTAGTGATAGTTGTAGAAGCAATAGTTGGCAAGACAACAACGACGCTACGATGGAGATCAAGGTGTCAAGCCGGTGACAATGGAAATCATGACGGTGTTTTGGAGATGGAGATCAAAGGCACAAGATGATGATGGCCATATCATGTCACATATTTTGATTGCATGTGATGTTTATCTTTTATGCATCTTATTTTGCTTAGTACGGCGGTAGCATTATAAGATGATCCCTCACTAAAGTTTCAAGGTATAAGTGTTCTCCCTGAGTATGCACCGTTGCGACAGTTCGTCGTGCCGAGACACCATGTGAAGATCGGGTGTGATAAGCTCTACGTTCACATACAACGGGTGCCAGACAGTTTTGCACATGTGGAATACTCAAGTTAAACTTGATGAGCCTAGCATGTACAGACATGTCCTCGGAACACTGGAGTGCGAAAGGTCGAACGTGAATCATATAGTAGATATGATCAACATAGACATGTTCACCATTAAAAACTACTCCATCTCACGTGATGACCGGACATGGTTTAGTTGATATGGATCGCGTGATCATTTAGATGACTCGATGGATGTCTATCTAAGTGGGAGCTGATACATCCATTTTGCATCATGTTTCCTTACTGTTATTTACAATGTTATTATCCATAATAATGCTTTTTAGAGTAATTCTAATGCCTTTTCTCTCATAATTTGCAAGGTACACACCAAGAGGGAGAATTCCGACAGCTGGAAATCTGGACCTGAAAAAGCCACGTCAGGCCACCTATTCTGCACAACTCCAAATGAGCTGAAACTTTACGGGGATTGTTATGGATTATTTAACAAATATTGGAGCCAATAATCACCAGAGGGGGCCACCAGGCGGGCACAACCCAAATGGGCGCGCCAGGCCCCCCTGGCGCGGCCTGGTGGGTTGTGGTCTCCTCGGCCCACCTCCGGTGCCCATCTTCTGGTATATAAGTGGTTTTGACCTAAAAAATCATGAGAAGACTTTCGGGACGGAGCGCCGCCGTCTCAAGGCGGAACCTGGGCAGAAGCAGTTTTGCCCTCCGGCGGAGCGATTCTGCCGGGGGAACATCCCTCCCAGAGGGGGAAATCATCGTGATCATCATCACCAACAACTCTCCCATCTTGGGGAGGGCAATCTCCATCAACATCTTCACAGCACCATCTCCTCTCAAACCCTAGTTCATCTCTTGTATTCAATCTTGTTACCGGAACTATAGATTGTTGCTAGGGGGTGACTAGTAGTGTTGATTACATCTTGTAGTTTATTACTATATGGTTTATTTGGTGGAAGATTATATGTTCAGATCCATTATGCATATTAATACCCCTCTGATCATGAGCATGTTGATTATTTGTGAGTAGTTTCCTTCGTTCTTGAGGTCACGGGACAAATCATGTTGCAAGTAATCATGTGAATTCGATATGTGTTCGATATTTTGATGGTATGTATGTTGTGATTCGCTTAGTGGTGTCATGTGAATGTCGACTACATGACACTTCACCATATTTGGGCCTAAGGGAATGCATTGTGGAGTAGTAAATAGATGGTGGGTTGCGAGAGTGACTGAAACTTAAACCCCAGTTTATGCACTACTCCGTAAGGGACCGATTGGGCCCAAGAGTTTAATGCTATGGTTAGAATTTATTCTTAATACTTCTCTCGTAGTTGCGGATGCTTGCGGGAGGGTTAATCATAAGTAGGAGGTTTGTTCAAGTAAGAATAGCACCTAAGCACCGGTCCACCCTGATACGTCTCCGTCGTATCTATAATTTTTGATTGTTCCATGCCAATATTCTACAACTTTCATATACTTTTGGCAACTTTTTATACTATTTTGGGGACTAGCATATTGATCCAGTGCCTAGTGCCAGTTCCTGTTTGTTGCATGTTTTTGTTTCATGGAATATCCATATCAAACGGAGTCCAAACGGGATAAAAACGGACGGAGCTTATTTATGGAATATTTGGAAAATTCCGGAAAAAGAATCAACGAGAGACCGTGCCTGAGGTGGCCATGAGGTAGGGGGCGCGCCTGCCCCCTGGGCGCACCCCTGACCCTCGTGGGCCACCTGTAAGGCGGTTGATGCCCTCCTTCGGCCGCAAGAAAGCTAAGTTTTGGTAAAAAATCACGGCGAAGGTTTCAGCCCAATCGGAGTTACGGATCTCCATATATATATGAAACGGTGAAAGTGCAGCAGAGAGAACACAGAAACAGAGAGAGACAGAGAGACGGATCCAATCTCGGAGGGGCTCTCGCCCCTCCCACGCCATGGAGGCCAAGGACCAGAGGGGAAACCCTTCTCCCATCTAGGGAGGAGGTCAAGCAAGAAGAAGACGAAGGGGCCCCCTCTCCCCTTCTCTTCCGGTGGCGCCAGAACGCTGCCGTGGCCATCATCATCACCGCAATCTTCACCAACAACTTCACCGCCATCATCAGCAACTCTTCCCCCCTCTATGCAGCGGTGTAACCTCTCTCTTACCGGCTGTAATCTCTACTTAAACATGGTGCTCAATGCTATATATTATTTCCCAATGATGTATGGCTATCCTATGATGTTTGAGTAGATCCCTTTTGTCCTATGGGTTATTTGATGATCAAGATTGGTTTGAGTTGCATGTTTTATTATTGGTGCTGTCCTATGGTGCTCTCCATGTCGCACAAGCGTGAGGGATTCCCGCTGTAGGGTTTGCAATATGTGCATGATTTGCTTATGGTGGGTGGCGTGAGTGACAGAAGCACAGACCCGAGTAAGTAGGTTGTTTGCGTATGGGATAAAGAGGACTTGATGTTTTAATGGTATGGTTGGGTTTTACCTTAATGATCTTTAGTAGTAGCGGATGCTTGCTAGAGTTCCAATCATAATGTTAGCTTATGCCTCTCCCTCAAATAAAATTGCAATAATGATTACCGGTCTAGTTATCGATTGCCTAGGGACAAATAACTTTCTCGTAACAAAAAGCTCTTTACTAAAACTAATTTAGTTGTGTCTTTACCTAAACAGCCCCTAGTATTTATTTACGTGCTCTTTATATTCTTGCAAACCTATCCAAAATCACCTACAAAGTACTTCTAGTTTTATACTTGTTTCCGGTAAAGCAAACGTCAAGCGTGCGTAGAGTTGTATCGGTGGTCGATAGAACTTGAGGGAATATTTGTTCTACCTTTAGCTCCTCGTTGGGTTCGACACTCTTAATTATCGAAAGAGGCTACAATTGATCCCCTATACTTGTGGGTTACCACACCCACATATCAAATCTTCAAAGTAGCGAACACAAATCAAACCAACATGATGAAAGCGACTAGATGAAATTCCCGCGTACTCTCAAGAACACTTTGCTTATTATAAGAGACCGTTTTGGCCTGTCCTTTGCCTCAAAATGATTGGGCTACCTTGCTGCATACTTGTTACAATTATCGTTACTTGCTCGTTAGAAATTATCTTGCTATCAAACAACTCGCTACTTACAGTTTCAGCACTTGGAGACATTACCTTACTGAAAACTGCTTGCCATTTCCTTCTGCTCCTCGTTGGGTTCGACACTCTTACTTATTGAAAAGAGCTAAAATTGATCCCCTATACTTGTGGGTCATCCAGGCTATTTTCTGGCGCCGTTGCCGAGGAGCGAAGCGCCTTTGGTAAGTAGAATTCGTTAAGGAAACATTTATATAGTGTGCTGAAATTTATTGTCACTTGTTACTATGGAAAACAATCCTTTGATGGGTTTGTTCGGGGTATCCCCTCAACCTACTGCACCTAATGAAAATATTGAATATGAAATCCCTTCGGGTATGATAGAACAACTACTGGCTAATCCTTATGTAGGAGATGGAACCGAACATCCTGATATGCACTTGATACATGTAGAACAAATTTGTGGATTGTTCAAGCTTGCAGGTTTAACCGGAGATGAGGTGATCAAAAAGGTTTTACCTTTATCTTTGAATGGAAAAGCATTAGCATGGTATAGGCTATGCGATGGTATTGGATCATGGAATTGGAATCGTTTAAAATTGGAGTTTCACCAGGAATTTTATCCTATGCATCTAGTTCATCGTAATCGGAATTATATATATAATTTTTGGCCTCGTGAAGGAGAAAGTATCGCTCTAGCTTGGGGGAGGCTTAAGTCAATGTTATATTCATGCCCCAATCATGAGCTCTCAAGAGAAATTACTATTTAGAACTTTTATGCTCGGCTTTCTCGTAATGATCAAACCATGCTGGATACTTCTTGTGCTGGTTATTTTATGAAGAAAACTATTGAATTCCGGTGGGATCTTTTGGAAAGAATTAAATGCAACTCTGAAGATTGGGAACTCAACAAAGGTAAAGAGTCAGGTATAAAGCTTAAGTATGATTGTGTTAAATCTTTTATAGATACTGATGCTTTTCAAAAGGTTAGCACTAAATATGGACTTGACTCTGAGATAGTAGCCTCCTTTTGTGAATCATTTGCTACTCATGTTGAACTTCCTAAAGAGAAGTGGATTAAATATCACCCACCTATTAAAGAACAAATTAAAGAACTGGTACCAGTTAAAGAAGAAACTTTCCTTTATAATGTTGATCCAGTGGTTCCTACTGCTTATATTGAGAAACCACCCTTTCCTGTTAGGATAAAGGAACATGCTAAAGTTTCAACTGTGGTTAACAAAAGCTATGTTAGAACACCTAAACCTGATGAACAATTTAGATTTGAACCTAATATTTCTATGGTTAAAGATCTCTTGATGTGGACGGGCATGTTATCTACTTCTGTGCAGAAGCTGCTAGAATTGCCAAACCCGATAAAAGGGGTAAAAATAGACCAGTAGTTGGCATGCCTGTCATCTCAGTTAAAATTGGAGATCACTGTTATCATGGTTTATTTGACATGGGTGCTAGTGTGAGTGCTATTCCTCACTCCTTATATCAAGAAATTATGAAAGACATAGCACCTATTGAGTTAGAAAACATAGATGTTACTATTAAACTTGCCAATAGAGACACCATATCACCGATTGGGATTGTTAGAGATGTTGAAGTCTTGTGTGGGAAAGTAAAATACCCTACTGATATTCTTTTTCTTGGTTCCCCACAAGATCACTTCTGTCCCATTATTTTTGGTAGACCTTTCTTGAACACAGTTAATGCTAAGATAGATTGCCACAAACAAACTGTGGGTGTTAGCTTTGGTGATGAGTCTCATGAGTTTAGTTTCTGCAAGTTTAGTAGTAATCATCATGAAAAATAATTGCCTAGTAAGGATGAATTTATTGGTCTTGCTTCTATTGCTGTGCCACCTATTGATCCTTTAGAACAATACTTGCTAGACCATGAAAATGATTTCCATATGCATGAAAGAAATGAAATAGATAATATTCTCTTTGAACAACATCCTATACTTAAACACAACTTGCCTATTGAAACTCTGGGAGGTCCTCCTCCACCTAAAGGTGATCTTGTGTTTGAATTAAAACAATTGCTAGACACCTTGAAATATGATTATCTTGATGAAAAGAAAATATATCCTGTTATTATCAGTGCTAACCTTTCAGAACATGAAGAAGAAAGATTATTGAAAGTTCTAAGGAAGCACCGAGCTGCTATTGGATATACTCTTGATGATTTAAAGGGCATTAGTACCACTCTATGTTAGCACAAAATTAATATGGAACCTGGTGCTAAACCAGTTGTTGATCACCAACGTCGGTTGAATCCGAAGATGAAAGAGGTGGTAAGAACAGAAAGATTAAAACTTCTGGAAGCAGGTATAATCTATCCTATAGCTGATAGTAGATGGGCAAGTCATGTTCATTGTGTCCCTAAGAAAGGAGGTATAACTGTTGTTCCTAATGATAAGAATGAACTTATTCCACACAGAATAGTTACAGGCTATAGAATTGTAATTGATGTCAGAAAATTAAACAAAGCTACGAGAAAAGATCATTACCCTTTGCCTTTTATTGATCAAATGCTTGAAAGATTATCTAAGCACACACACTTTTGTTTCCTTGATGGATATTCTGGATTTTCACAAATACCTGTTTCTCAGCCTGATCAAGAAAAGACTACTTTTACTTGTCCTTTTCACTACAAAAAAATACACTTCCGTGATGATACGTGTTTGTCACAGTAGGTCACGTTTTCTGTCATGCATGTACATCCATGACAAATTTATGACAGAATGAAGATAGTCATACCTGTGCTGTCGTAGAAGTGTTCCATGACATTACCAAAATTATCATCACGGAAGTGTCCACTTCCATGACGATAAATCGCGTCACAGAAGTGCTTTCGTCAAGGGTGACCGACACGTGGCATCCACCGTAACGGAACGCCGTTAAGCTATCGGGTCCGTTTTTGGAGACGATAACCCGTTAACAGCCCCGACCAATGGGGATTTTCCACGTGTAAAATCATCATTGGCTGGAGGAAACACGTGTCGGCTCACAGTTGGGACAGATGTCATCCACTCATTGGACCCAAAGCGCCTATGATACGTCGACACGTGGCACGGCCCAACAGAGGCCCATATAGGTTAAAAAGGCCGGCCCAGTCAAAGGCCCGGAGTACTTACTCAGGTACTAGTGGGCCAGCCCCCAATAACGGCCTGCTTAATAAAGGCCCATTTATGGTCCGAAGCCAGTCTGGCCCGTTAATTGTTCGCCGAATATTTGGGCCCATTTACGGCCCGAAGCCAGATCTGGCCCGTTAATTGTTCGCCGAATATTTGGGCCCAATTACAGCCCAGTGACTTTCGGCCTGTTAGAGGCCCGATGTAGACATGGCCCCATTTCAGCCCGGTGTGACTTTTGGCCTGGGAATGGCCCGTGCTGCCCATGGGCCATATATGGTCTGACGGGACATTGGGCCCACTAACGGCCCGTGATAAAGGTGGCAACAGTTAAGCCCAACGTGACTTTGGGCCTGTTAAAGGCATGTCGCATAATTCGGCCCGTTGATGTCTGTACTAAGCTTTTGGCCTCTTAAAGGCCCATGATATCAGTGGGCCAACTAAGGCCCGAGATATGTTTCGGCCTGGTAACTGCCCGTGATATAACTGGGCCCAAAAAGGCCCGGTATACATTTCATCCTGCTGAAGGCCCGTCGATGACTAATGAAAATTGAGGCCCAATATGCACTTCGGCCTTCTAAAGGCCCATGGTTTCATCTGGTCCGTAACAGGCCAGTACAATATTCAGCCTGTTAATGGCCCAACGCTACTTGGGCCAAACTAAGGGCTGGGTCCACAAAAGGCCCAACTAAAACATAGGCTGGTGTAAGTTGTGGGTCTCGCGCAAAGTGTGAAGGCCCTAATCATTCGGGCCCAAGAAAGATGCGGGCCGGCCCAATTGTGGCCCGCTAAACACCAGGCCCGTTCGAGGCGAATGTTTCGGCCCAGTCGACTAAATCGACAGTAACTAGTAGGAATTAAGAACAAACCTACTCTATACAATAAAGAAATTACGGCATTGTAACTAAGAATAAACCTACACTATACAATAATGGATTTATGGTATATTACATCCACTGGGCATCGAAGTTCGCCACCAGTGATCATAAAGCGCAACGAAGAAGCAGATTAGAAAAGCTGGGCACCATTGTAGCGTAACAAAATAATACTGAACCGAGACCACTTCCAAGACAGTTCAAGAAAGGTTAGCCTTGTGCGGGAACTGCAGAGCAAGGCTGTGATACCGGCCTAGCATGTCGGTCATACCTTCCAGCTGTAGCTGTTTAGCGATCAGGTTCTCATTGGTGTTCTCCGCAATCTATCTTAGAGATAGGACTTCAAGTCGAAGTTGAGTTGCAGAATGCCTTTCTGCTAGAACTTGGGACTGAAGAAGTCAAACTGATTCAGACAACGAATTCTGTGAGCTTGTCTGACTGCTAGTCTCAAGTAACTTGAACACTGCATCAAGACAAGACTTTGGGGTTGTCTCGCTATCTTCAAGATGTTTTGCCTTCTTTGCTGCAATATATGTTGGGTATGTCGCACAGCCTTCAGCAGACTTGTGCATGCCATCAGGCATATCACCCTGAAACAAAGCAGAGAGATGACAGGTTTTGCACGTGTATAAACAAAGATGATAACTTTGCTGTCAATTCCATCCAACTTCAAATTTGAAAATAAGGAGTAAGTTCAAAATATCAATAGCATAATTTGGCATTGTTCATAATGCGGGGAGATTCACCACACTACTGGATTACCATGTCAACATAACAAGCATAGATGAAGGGCAAAGGAAATCATTGTATCTATTTTGGTTAATGTGCATGGCATGTTGTTCATATCATGAGCCACATCAGTAAGATAAAACAGGAGATGACAAGGTGCAAACGTGGGCTGCTTCACCACACACTAGATTATAGATCCACGAAAACAAGCATACATATAGGGAGTATTGAGTAATGTGCATGGTATGAATAAGGAATTTGGTTTTACATGTAAAACTTAGAACTTACGGTTCTTGCGAACATGCATTTTGGTAGAAACAGAAAACTAAACAACAGTAAACGATAGGGAGTATGAGCAAATTAAACAGTAGTTGAGGATAAAGGCTTTAGAAGGACTGACTTACATTAACAGTTAACGCCGGCTTTATAATGCCTTCTCCATGTCAAGGGAAGGATAACTCAAGAATTTCAGCACAAAATCTTCTTCATAAGCATTGCCTGTACTCTACATTTTGTAGAGAGTAATTATAGATATGATAATACTGGAAGGGATAGAGGATAATGAAGATAAGATGCAGATTGATGCTACATAATCAACTACCAATCCCTGGAAGTACAAGCATTACAGGAGAAAATGTACTGACAAGAGCAATGGGCTACACTTCTGCACTGGCATTGTCTGTGTATTCTACTTTTTGGTAAGATTAAATATAGATCTGATCTTTTTTAGTAAATGGTGGGCAAGGGAGATAAGATGCAGAATGCTACACAATGAACCAATCCCTCTTCCCATAATACAAGAGTGTTTTGAACACTGGTGTACTGTACAAAACGTTTTTATATTATGGGATGGAGGGAGTAGCTGTTAATGTAAGTACAGTGATAGACGATGTTCAGTCCTTACAAGAGGACTGTAGGGCTAAACCTCTTCAAAAGCATTGGGTTGATTCTAAATTTATGTAAGAGTCCATACGGATCTTATAATGACCACCAAATGGACGATAACGAGGCTAACATGTGCAGTGATGCTACATAATCAAACAGCTATGAAAGTAAGTATGGTCATACAGGGCAAGAGGTACTCACAAGAGCAATGTAGTGTGCAGTATAGTTGCGAGATTCTGTGGTCCCTTAAGAACGAATGTTCTTGTGCTAACAGTTTTCGTACAAGTGAGACGTTAAGGCAAATGCAGAAATGTAGTTCAAATTGTGATGCGATATCATAGATAGTACCTTACGCTGTAGCCGAGACCAATGTGTAACAAGATTATTCCCGTCACCGTCGGATAAATGTAGCACCAGAGACTTTACAAAAATTTCGTTTAGGGGCTTGCCATCGAAGTGCGCTTGCCTAAGGAAGGAACGATACTTCATCAACGAGTGCTTGAAAAGCGCAACCAACCCTTGCTCGTCGGTCCTCGCCTATTTAAAAGAATGAAATCTTGTGTCTTCTGTCAGCAGAAACATATGCAGTAATGACCATGAATAACACTAGTACATTACTTACGCGTAAGTTGCGGAGGAAGACTGGAAATTGTTCTGTGTCTGCGGTATAATCTTTCAATGAAGGAAAGATGCGCAAAAAGTTCCTGACAACAATATAAGCTTTGTCTTCTAAATTGGGAAGAAATGGAACAGGGGTCCTATTTGCTGCAATCGGGGCTCTCTCTGGTTCGAGAAGGGATTTGGCAACTGGATTTGGTGTACTCTTTGCTGGAATGGGGGTTTTGCGTCGTAGAGCTGGCGCTATGTCAATTGGCATAATCATAATGTTTGCTGCAGTTGGGGTCTGTGGAGTTGGGGCATCAGAAATGACCAGTGTAGTAGGACTAGAGTCTGCTAGAGTTGGGGTGTTTTGTGGGTCAGGTGATATTGCAACTACACCTAATGGGCTATTTGATTTATCAGGTGCCACTACCTTTTCCAAATACTTTGCTTGTGCTCCTCCACGATCAGCAATCGCCCTCTTCCTTTTGAACGTCTGATACACAAGAACAACATTTGAATGGATAAATATGGTATGATGACAGATGGAATATGCACTAAAAATGGATAGGCAGGCCGTATTCACATACACGATGTGTAAACTAAGCTAATGGCAGTTCAACAAAGTAGAAGCAATGCAAAGCATCAGTTGCAAGATATGTGCGACAAATATAACCTTGGAAAGTTAGAGCAAGCACCTTGATGGGTGAATAAGATAGGACATCTTCCTCTGACTCCTCCACTAGGGAGCTACATTGACTTAGGTCTCCCTCTAGCTCAAAATCACTGTTAGGATCATATTCTGAGCATGAATCTGTAGGTGGAGAGCGTTTGCATTGCATTACATCCAGACATGATTTCAGTCCCTTAATGCCAAGTTTGACAACCATGGCATTGTTCTGCTTTATTCTTTTGATGCACGCAATCTCATAATCATTATGATGCTGTTCAGAATCTGAGATTCATGAAAACATAAAAAGTAGTCAGATTATCTATGGAATGCATTCCGGATTCAACTCGAAGAGTGTCTCCCTATAAACCCCTGCATATGCAAAGTTCACCCCCCAATCGTGCTGACCAGACCACACACAGAAATACAAACCACTTATGTCTCTATAACAGGAAGACACACATTTCAAAACTGAAGTAGGAACATTAGAATCATATGAAATTCATATTTGAACAAATAAACTAAGGAATTATGAGTGGCATAATGTTTAGCTTCAAGGGTGGAGTGTTGGTAGTGCGACACAAAGCAAGTAGGCAGATTGTATTCCATGTAAAAGATCAAAGCCTATGTAAAAGCTGGAAATGACACTTTCTTTCTATATAATGGAGTGTTCGTTGCCCACACATGATGGAAGAGATCACATAGAGAAATACTATTCACTCATGTCTACGGTTGCAGTATTTAGAAACAGGGTGGTCCACCCTAAAAGAATATTGACAACAAATATGACAAGGCAAGCATAGATGTAGTGAATCAATTACTTGTGAGCTCACTAGGACAAGTATGCAGAATTGTAACTGCAGTAAGAGACCGTCCAAAATCTGAATCAAGAAGTTTGTCTAGCACTTATTGTTTGCAACTAATCGACGTGAATAATTGGATATTATATCGAATGAGTAAGAAAGACAAGTAAAATTTTCAACAAACCTGGATTGCAGTAGTAATCTGGGTCAATGTCACTACGACCAACAATCCAAAATGACTAGTGTCTGTTCCTAGGGCCGGAATTTTGAAAACCCTGTGAATTTTACAGGTACTAAAGATTACCGAAATACATCTGAACCATTAAGTGTAGGTAGCACTGAGCATACAACAAACCCTAATGACAGTCCTGCCTAATGAGTAATGAATCAATTAGAAAATGGGTGATGAGGAGTGGCTGCTGAGTGTTGAGGACTTATCTCAGGATAAATCGGGTTGGCTTAGTGGGTGTTGCACGCCTGAGCCCTGAACGGACTTGGAAGGTAGACACGGCGGCCCGCCCGGGCAGCGGTGATGCTGTTGGGCGAGCGGCTCCTGACCTCCTGTTAGTCCGGCGTCTCCTCCTAGAGTCATTGTCGGTGTCAAAACCGACGGATCTCGGTTAGGGGGTCCCGAACTGTGCGTCTAAGGCGGATGGTAACAGGAGGCGGGGGACACAATGTTTACCCAGATTCGGGCCCTCTCGATTTAAGTAATACCCTACTTCCTGCTTGATTGATCTCGATGATATGAGTATTACAAGAGTTGATCTACCACGAGATCGTAGAGGCTAAACCCTAGAAGCTAGCCTATGATTGTGATTGTTCTTGTCCTATGGACTAAACCCTTCGGTTTATATAGACACCAGAGGGGGCTATGGTTACACAGAGTCGGTTACAAGGGAGGAGATCTACATATCCGAATTGCCAAGCTTGCCTTCCACGCAAAGGAGAGTCCCACCAGGACACGGGACGAAGTCTTCAATCTTGTATCTTCATAGTCCAACAGTCCGGCCAAAGGATATAGTCCAGCTGTCCGAGGACCCCCTAATCCAGGACTCGATCCCTCAGTAGCCCCTTAACCAGGCTTCAATGACGATGAGTCCGGTGCGCAGATTGTCTTCGGCATTGCAAGGCGGGTTCCTCCTCTGAATACTCCATAGAAGATTTTGAACACAAGGATCGTATCCGGCTCTGTAAAACAAATTCCACATACCACCATAGAGAGTATAATATTCCACAAATCTAATCTGCCGACAAATTTCCGAGCGTGACATCACGCCACAGCCCGGTCATTATTCGAATTGTTTTCTTGGCACGTCTTGTCGAAGAAGAGATCGTGTCCCCTTATCATGGGATTCTCATCAATACGGGTGTGGGTAACCCAACTGCGCCATCAATCACGGCGCTTGGGGAATAAGCGAGTTTACCAGGCAAGTGGGGAGGCGCAGAATCCCTACTACCTTTATAAGGGGATAAGGACTCCCTTTCGCACCCACGCTTTCATCTTCTCGATTCATTCCCCTTCGCTCGAGCTCCAGCGCCCAAGCATTCTTCTTATCCGCCCACAAAGGCCTTTCGAAAATGTCTGGATCCGGAGCAGGAGGCAAGTGGATGGCCTCTACCCTCCGGGAGAAGGATATCAAAAAGCTTCGGGAGGCCGGGTACCTGGCCAAGAAAATCAGCCACCGTCTCCCAACGGCGAGACAGATCGTCCCTACTCCGGAACCCCACGAGAGGGTTGTATTCCTCCCTCATTTTGTCCGCGGGCTAGGGTTTCCCCTCCACCCGTTCGTTCGCGGCATCATGTATTATTATGGGATCAATTTTCATGATCTATCCCCCAATTCCTTCCTCAACATCTCGACATTTATTGTCCTGTGCGAGGCTTTTCTTCGCATCTCGCCACACTTCGGCTTATGGCTGAAGATCTTTAACATGAAGCCCAAGGTATTGAGCGGCGAGCACGCCGAGTGCGGGGGCGCTATGGTGAGCAAGATGCCCAACGTCACATGGCCAGCAGGTACTTTTAGTGATCCGTCAAAGAGTGGCAACAGCAGTGGTTTTACATCACTGAGCCACGCAACACGGAATGGGCCGCTGCTCCCGAGTTCCAATCCGGAGCCCCTCTGCGGCTTACGTCCTAGCCTAAGAAGGGCCTGAACTGGTCTTCGTCCGATGAACTGTCGGTGCTCCAGACGTGCGTTAAGGATATGGAAGACAAGAACATCGAACTTGTCAATCTAGTCCAGGTGATGTTAGTTCGCCGGATCCTACCTTGCCAACACCGGACTTGCAATCTATGGGAATTCGATCCGGCCAAGCACCAGACCCTGCGAGAGCTCTTTGGCTCCTGGCACAAAGACATCTGGAAGGTGCTTTTCAAGTCCGGCAAATCATGGCCGAACTCGGCCGAGGACCGCGGGTACCAACTGTCCCGCAATGCAAGCTCGGTAAGTTATTATACGTTTTATCCGCATAACCCAAGGGAAACACTTAATGAATTCTCCTCAACTCCCCTAGGGCTGGACGAAGAAGGCGGGGCGGATCCAATGTCCAGCCCCACTGCCCGGAGATCCGGCCAACCCACTTCTGAGGAAGATGTTGGTCCCGGCGCCGTACAAGGCACTGAAGAAGAAGACTGAGAAGGAGGCCAAAAAGAACCGGGGCGGCCTTCGTCGCCGCGGCACTTCGGACACAATATCCGAAGGCTCCAACGCCCATTCTGCCTTCGAAGAGGACGAGGAGGAGGAGGAAAACGAATCCCCAGCAGGGGGAAGAAAGAAGAGGGCGGCCTCCGTACACTTGGAGGCTGAGTTGCCTAATAGGGGAAAAGCTCCTCTTCCGAAAGAGTCCGTTGCCACCGACGATGACAGCCCGGCGTGGGATCCCAGGGCCCAGCCCCTGGTGAACTCGTGAGTATAAAATCCGAACACGTTTATGCGTCCAGACTCATCATGGCATAATATTTTAACCTGAGCCATATTTTTTGTAGTCCGGCGAGGTCCCGCACCGAACAATCCTCATCGGAGGATTTGCTGAGCTCGGATGCTATGGAGAGCGGGGCGCCCCCGAAGGCCCCTTCCCCCAAATATGTGCAACACGCGAAGGCTGCGTCCCAGAAGGACCCCGGCCAAGGAGGGGGGAAGATATCGTGAAAGCGGCGCATGGAGGTCAAACTTCAGGGGCCGGAGACATGGGAGAGAAGATTCCCATGGAAGTCGACGGCGGGAGCCATCTTGAATTCGGCTCCCAGCCGGACGCAATTCCGGAGACCAATACGGCTCCAGAATCCAGCAGGCGGCCCCCCTCGGCTGGAGGGGGCGTGCCTGTTCCACTAGCAATCTCTGTCCAACCAGAGGTGCCGGATGCTTTGTTAGTGGCGCTGAAGGGCGCCTCCATCGTCGATGAACACCGTGCCCTTATGGGTGCGGTGATTAAGAAGATTCAGTCTGCTGAGAGTGGAATGAATGAAACCTGTATCAGCCTTATAAGAGGATTGAGGTATGTTTTATGAAGTTTTGGAGAGTGTCATAGTATGGATAGTAGCCCCTGATACACTGTTCGGTGAAAGAACCGGACAGAGGATCAAATTTATTTTCGCAGGAAGATTCATTTGATGACATCTATCTCTCTTTTATAAGCAGGCGTCTGCAGCGGCTGCTGCCTCGCATACTGCGGAGGTCTCCGGACTGAATCAAAGTCTGGAGCGGACCAAAGAAGAACTTGGCCAGGTGAAAAGGTAGTTGGAAGATAAACAAGGTATGCGCTAGCCTTGTTCGCGTTTAGTGCGAACGAATTTCCAGTATGATAAAATATGTTCCATGCTTTTCGCTAGGGACGATGACCGAAGTCGAGGCTTTTAAGGAGGCTGTGGCCGAGGCCGAGAAAAAGGCAGCCGCAGAGCAGGCTCTTCGTGAGAAGCACGAGGCCAGGGTTATTGAAGCTGAGCAGGAGCTTGAAGAGGCCGTTAAGAAATGCGAGACCTTGGAGCAGAGTTTAACGGAGAAAGAATCCGAACTCACCAGGGCACATCAGGCCATGCGCGATGCCCAGGGGGAAACCCAAGGCGCCCTACAAGAGATCCAAGAGGCGAGGAAGATCGCGGCGGGTAAGGCTCTTTTCCATGTAAATCAAGTATTTGAGGAGAAAATCATGTTTTTAATTTTGAGTTTGGATTTCTCTAGGGTGTTTGCGGAACTGCCCCACAGCATATCGGATGCCGCCCAATTCTATCGAGCCGAAGAAAGGAACACTGCGGATAAGCTCTTCTTGTCGCAGTATCAGGCACCGAATTATCATGTGCCTTTTGCTGATCAACTGAAACAGCTGATTCAACTGCATAAGGCGGCGGAACTAGCCATGAAGGATTTGATTATCCGGCTATGGCCAGCCGAGCCGATTTCAGGCAGCTACTTCCGGATCGTGAAGCGGCTTGTAAGTGCCTGCCCTCGACTTGACGCCATCAACCGGTCGATCTGTATAGAGGGTGCGCGAATGGCCTTCGCCCGCGCAAAGGTGCACCGGGGGAAGATGGATGCTGAAAAGCTGATGACCGAGGGACTGCCAGAGGGGAAGGAGCACCGCAAGCCCGAATTATATTATGAAAGTGTCCTGAAGGGATCCTACCTTGCGGCGGAGCTATGCACCAAGGACGTTATATTTCCATGAATGCAAATCATGTTGTAATGTTTGAACAAGGTCATTATTTATTGCCTGTTGTATAAAAGTTTATCCTCCTGCGCTGCCGTTTTATATATTAATCCTGAGAGTTGGCCAGTCGTCGGCTTCTGCCCCCACGTAGGAAGGAAGGGGGTGTTCGGGATAAACCTGATCACTCTTTATCCCAGTTTTGGGTCCTTCGAAGGAGGTGTTCAGCACAACGAACCAGGCAATCGGACTATAGGGCTTTATCACTCTCACTTAGCCATAGGAGCTTTAGGAAAGGAAGGTAGGCGCAGCCCCTGGTGTTCGGAAGACCGCACGAGGGGCTCTATAAGCACCTGATCGGGAAAAAATGATCCATCGCACGCTGCATTGGTTATGGCATTATGCAGGAGAAATCCTTAAATATTTTAGAACCTCTCGAATAGCTGACCAGCTCTCGCCGTATCATGATAGACAGTTTTGGGCTTTCTCTACTGAGGTGCTCGTCCGGGAGAACCGGGACACAATCGCAGTAGTTCTCCCTATGCCGCCTTAGCCGAAATAGCGGAACGTAAGGCAGCAAAACATGGGAGCCGGGCAAACCCAACATTTGACCCAAGACATGATTCGGAGGTGATGCATATAATGCTATAAGTTCGGGGTGCCGAACTTCCATGAAGGTGTTCGGACTTTATTGCCGTATTATGGGTAAAACGAAGCCCCTGGCATATTTAAGGCATATCATGGCGTACGGATGCCACTTGACAAAAGAATTTCAATAAGAAATAACAGCAGATAAGTGTCATATACATCCACATGTTGTATTTGAATGGTACATCGATGCGTATGAGTACAGGTAATGTGACAAAAAAGAGATATGACTGTAGAACCTGCTGAGACTAGGGGGGAAGAAGCTGTATGCGGATCCGGAGTATCGTCGGATGGTCATTGCGGGGAATATCTAAGGATTCCCTTGCGCGGGCTGCTTCCATATCGTCAGTCCTGGTCGGTGCAAAGGTAGACCTGCAAAGGAAATGTAAGAAATGTTCGTGTGCCGGAGAGCGGTTGAGCCGCGGTATGCGGCCTATCCTGGCCTTCGCCGGAGTGTTTAATTGAGCTCTGGACGAGCCGGGCTATCCTGCCGCGAAGTAGTTCGGAGTCCTTTAGCGGTGTCCGGGAGTCTGGCCGTCGACTCGAGGTTCGGTTGGAAGGTGCCACTTGTAACTTCTGCTGTTGAAGCAGCAGTATACCCCTTGGTGCCGAGGTAATGTTCGGCCTTGCCATTAACCGTGATGACGCCGTGCGGACCTGGCATCTTGAGCTTACGGTAGGCGTAATGTGGCACCGCGGCTAATCGAGTGAACGCGGTTCGTCGGAGCAGTGCCTGATAATCACTGCGGAAGGGGGCGATGTCGAAGATTAACTCTTCGGCACGGTAATTGTCTGGTGATCCGAAGACTACCTCAAGGGTGATGGAGCCTGTACAGCTTGCCTCCACACCTGGTATAATACCTCTGAAGGTGGCTTTAGTGGGCTTCATCATCGAATGATCGATGCCAATCTTGCGCACCGTGTCCTGGTAAAGCAGGTTTAGACTGCTGCCTCCGTCCATAAGGAGTTGTGTGAGGTGGAACCCGTCAATTATTGGGTCGAGGACTAGTGCGGCTGGATTGCCCTCATTGGTGTTAACCGGACAATCCATGCGGTTGAAGGTGACCGGCCCTAGTTTATATTGTGGGACGACTGGATCCGTTAAGTCGACATCCCTAAGGGTGCGCATCCGGTCCGGGTTGGGAGTATGGGTGCCATTTACCACGTTCACCGTTTGGATTTGCGGGGGAAATTTCTTTTGCCCTCCTGTACTCGGTGATCTGGGCCCCTCGTCGCCATCGTCGCTTTGACACCCCTTATCTTTGTTTTTGGCGCCTGACCTGCCGGCTTGTTTGAAGACCCAGCATTCTCTGTTGGTATGATTGGCTGGTGTTCCTGGGGTGCTATGAATTTGGCATGGGCGGTCGAGTATGCGGTCCAGACTGGACGGACCCGAATTGTCATTTTTGGGTGGCCCATTCCGCTGACTGGACTTAGAGCCAGTAAATCCGGCATTGACTGCCGTATCTTCGGTGTTTTCACCATTTTTGTGGCGCTTGTGTTTGTTGCGTCGGGGTTTGCTGTTGCTATCTCTGGCCTCTGATGTGAAAGGGTTGCTTGCTTTGTTGTTGCTACGGGCCAACCAGCTGTCTTCGCCCGCGCAAAAGCGGGTCATGAGTGTAGTGAGGGCTGCCATGGATTTTGGCTTCTCTTGGCCGAGATGTCGGGCGAGCGACTCGTCATGGATGTTATGTTTAAAGGCCGCTAGGGGACAGTCGAAAATTTGGTTCTTTTTAGTTAGAAACCGAGTCCAGAATTTCCTGGCTGACTCTCCGGGCTGTTGTGTTATGTGACTTAAATCGTCAGCCTCCGGAGGCCGCACATAAGTGCCTGCAAATTGTCCAGGAATGCGTTTGCCAGGTTCTCCCAACTTCCGATGGAGTATGCCGGCAAGCTGTTCAGCCAATGCCGAGCCGGCCCTTTGAGTTTTAGCGGGAGATACTTGATGGCGTGTAGATCATCCCCGCGGGCCATGTGAATGTGGAGGAAGAAATCCTCTATCCATACCGCGGGGTCTGTAGTGCCGTCATATGATTCAATGTTCACGGGTTTAAACCCTTCTGGGAATTCTTGACCCATTACTTCATCAGTGAAGCATTGGGGGTGTGCGGCGCCTCTGTGCCGGGCTATGTCATGATGCAGTTCATACGAGTCTTGTCTGCTGTGTTCGGCTCGGCCGGATTTGCTTTTAGTATATCCGGCGTGTCGGTTGTCGTCACGCGTTGGGGCGCGCCCCCGTGATCCGTAGACCGATCTTTTATGTCCTGATTTGTTTTCCAATACGTCTCGCAGGTCCTGTGTGTTACCCCGGGCCTTGGTATTTTTGTTTAACTGGCGATGGGGTGCGGGCTGGACTTCGGCCTGATATGCCGGTTTGTCTCGGCCACGAGGTGGCCGGTCAGCCGCATCATACGCTGGGAGCGTAGGCTTTAATGCTTCTTCCTCGAGTTGGGGTAGCAACCTGCGGTTTGGGTAACTTTTGGTTGGGCGCTCGAGTTCGTATTCCTCGGCTGCTAGGACCTCAGTCCATCTATCCGCTAGCAGATCTTGGTCAGCTTTAAGCTGCTGTTGCTTTTTCTTCAGGCTTTTTTCTGTGGCTATAAGCCGGCGCTGGAAGCGCTCCTGTTCGACGGGATCCTCAGGCACGATGAATTCTTCGTCGCCGAGGCTCACCTCGTCTTCGGAGAGAGGAATGTAATTGTCACCCTCTGATTCTCCGTCTGCTGCCTGTTCCTTAGGCCTAGCTTGCCCATCCTCCCGCTCGAGGCCTGGCTGGAGGGGATTGTCTTCGTCTTCGGCACTATCCACAGTATTATTGTCTCTTGTGCCGGTATTGCAGCTTTTGCTATGGCGGGGCTTAGAGCGGCGCCGATGTCGCCGGTGCTTAGATTGCTTCTCGAGGGGATTATCCTCCGTTGCATTATTGCCATCGCTTTCTTTGGGGGTGTCCACCATGTATATATCATATGATGAGGTGGCAGTCCAGCGCCCCTGTGGGTGGTGGTTCCTGTTCTTCTCCTCCATCACCGTCCATACCGTCGATGTCTTCGGAGCCGAAATCGAGCATGTCGGTTAAGTCGTCGATAGTGGCTATTAAGTGGGTGGTGGGTGGGGAACGAATTTCTTCGTCGTCCCCTTCCCACTCGAGCCAGACATAGTTCGGCCAAGGGCCTCCTGACAAGGAGAGAGATCTTAATGAATTCAGCACATCGCCCAGGGGCGAGTGCTGAAAGATATCCGCGGAGGAAAACTCCATGACCAGCGCCCAATCAGATTCGATAGGCACGGACGCAGGCGGTTCGGAGCCCGTGGCCGGGGACGAATCCAAGGATCCGGCAACACAGGTCTCGTAGGAAGTGAAGTCACTATTCGGCTCTATCGCCGCTGAGTGTGCGGCCTTCGTGGCGGGGTCCATGCACCCGTCCTCGGACGGCGTGATCTGCTCCGGATCAAGGGCCGGAGTTGCCGCAGGGGTGATCTCCCGAACACTGTCCGGCGGCAGAGCTAAGTCATGCTCCTCATGACTGTGCGGCGCACCTGACACGGGCTCGAATCCGTCGAAGATCAAGTCTCCGCGGATGTCGACAGTATAGTTTAAGTTTCCAAACCTGACCTCAGGGGCGTAGCTCTCGATCTGCTCTAGATGGCCAAGCGAGTTGGCCCGCAGTGCGAAGCCGCCGAATACAAAGATCTGTCCGGGGGGAAAAACCTCACCCTGGATCGCATCGTTGCCGATGATCGAGGGAGCCATCAAGCCTTATGGTGACGGCACAGTGGAACTCTCAATGAAAGCACCAATGTCGGTGTCAAAACCGGCGCATCTCGGGTAGGGGGTCCCGAACTGTGCGTCTAAGGCGGATGGTAACAGGAGGCGGGGGACACCATGTTTACCCAGATTTGGGCCCTCTCGATGGAGGGAATACCATACTTCCTGCTTGATTGATCTTGACGATATGAGTATTACAAGAGTTGATCTACCATGAGATCGTAGAGGCTAAACCCTAGAAGCTACCCTATGATTATGATTGTTCTTGTCCTACGGACAAAACCCTTCGGTTTATATAGACACCAGAGGGGGCTAGCGTTACACAGAGTCGGTTACAAGGGAGGAGATCTACATATCCGAATTGCCAAGCTTGCCTTCCACGCAAAGGGAGAGTCTCACCCGGACGCGGGACGAAGTCTTCAATCTTGTATCTTCATAGTCCAACAGTCCGGCCAAAGGATATAGTCCGGCTGTCCGAGGACCCCCTAATCCAAGACTCCCTCAGTCATGCCGTCCGGGGACGGCAAGTCGCCGGCGACGCAGGTGGCTGGGGGCGAGTAGAGATCGGAAGCGCGCAGCAGAACAGAGGGGAATCGGGGCCTGGGACGACCCAAAATCCCAGGGTGGGCCGGCCCACCGTGGGCACCCTGTAGATATACACACCCGAGCGGCGAACATGCATTTTCGAAACTAATTTAGGAACATTTAGCTGACCAATTAAATGAATCTGTTTTAATAATATCATATTCGTATTTGAACAACTAAGCTTGCTTAGCTTGATGGGTCGAGCAGTACTATTATGACACGAAGCACGTATTCTGATCGTATAGTTATCTTAAAAGAGGGAAACCGGAGAAATGATATTTAGCAACCATTGTTTGCTTCGAAGTAAGAACTAAATTCTAAGAGCTGAAAAGAAAGTAGAGTAACCAAGTTAAGATCTATTTTCTGGTTGAGATCAAAACGTTGAGGAGATATGAAGTACCACCTCTCTTGCGGTGCCGTGTAGGCATCGGGGGTGCGATGGCTTTCGGTGGAGTTGAAGCAGATCTGCGACGGTAGACGGGTGCATCGGGGGATAAGTCCCGTTGCGGTGGAAGAGAAGGTCCTGTGAGCGGCCCTAGCAAAGAGGACGACGGCGCCGATGAAGCGAGAGGATGTGATGCAAGGCTCTTGGTCCGTCGCCATGGATGAGAAACGTCCATCTCTAGCAGTGGACGATGCGGTCTTGGTAGGCGCTCCGGCATGGTGGAGGACGGTGGCAATGGATGTGGTGGAGGACGGCGGCGATGGATGTGGTGGAGGACGGCGGCAATGGATGGGGTGGCGGACGGAGGCTGGTGTGGGGATGGTGTTCTAGCGCGGACGGTGTATGAATGGGAAAATGGAGGGAGAGGTACGAACCATGTTTTTGGGACGCGCCTGTCTGAAATATGGGAAAGTTGCGAACTTAGCCCCCGTTTAAAATTTGGATGTCTCGTCCGTTGGGGATACGACGGTAATCTCGCATCTCGCCAATATTTGCCCAGAGCGATTTCGGGCGAGGAGAGGGTAGTTGGCGCCCATGGTTGGCGCCCACGGTGTATGGACGGGGCTGACAGGTAGGGCGGTTGTGTCACGTCTGAGTGAAGTAACAAACCCGCCCCTATTGAAAATATTTGCCTACATCGATTTCGGCCGAGTCGAGTTTGTTTTGCCGCCCACCGTGTATGAATGGGGAAATGGAGGGAGAAACAGAGGTCTTTCGGACGAGCCTGAATCAAATGTGTTTTGCCGCCCATGTTTGGCACCCACCGTGTCGGAATGGACTCAGAGGCCGTCGTGTCACGTCTTATTGAAGTTACTATCCTACCCCTATTTAGAGCAGTGGAAATCGGGCCGATGGACTGTCCGTGTAATGGGTAGACAGTAATTTCCATCTTCCAAACACTTGGCTTCGGGCAGCCGACGTGGGAGTGGAGATTTTGCCGCTTCTTTCGAATTTTGGGACAATAAGCATCCACGTTTACCCTGGCAACTAAATTCGAATCCATTTTATATTCCTATACGAATCTTTATAAATCATTCTATGTGTTTTTATATATCTTCAAAAGGACGAAAAAGATGTATTCCACTGTCATATATGAACATGGTTTACAAATGCCAATACTCAAATTCAGAAGCTAGAATCCAGTTTAAGGTGAATTCGAATATTTGGAACACTTCATGTCCAACTCAAATGTCACACGCAGCATAATGTGTACTCCCATTTAGATATGTACACAAGCGATGTATCAAGATTCAAATACCGAGTGAATCAACGAAGAATGTATAGAACTAACAGACATATAAACACTTATAGAGTATATGGATCAATAATATCAACTAACATACATAAGCCAGGCCGATGTACTTTTCTTTGCTACAACAGCATCCTTTTTTTAGCCAAGCTACTACAGCATCTTGGCCCTTTCCGATGCGTGCCACTTATGGTCCATCTATACTACTATTATTGCTGAATGCACATTCAGCCCGATTGACATATTTGTAGGTCTGGCACAGCAATCAAAATGAAATGTCTCCGAGTCTTATCAATTAATACAGACTTGTGCCCAAACAAAATTACAAACCAAAAAACAATTATTACATGATCTCTAAAACAAATGGTTTGACTGATGACATGAACAAACCATACAAAGGTTATTAAACGATGGAAAGAACATTTCACCTATGATTTACCAATTGGGAATTTAATTTCCTTTTTTCCTTCAGGACCTTAACAATGTGGTCAGTCTCAGCTTGCTTCATTTTGAAACCCACCAAATATTTAATGGTTGTCTTAAGTACTGCTACTGATTGTGTTGTTTGCTTCCCCAACATGTCAACTTCATCTCTAAGTGCAGAAGCAGAATCTCTTTCTACCACTAGTTTAGCCTCTAGACCATCAGCGGTTGGCAATTCATAATGCACGATTGGGCTGGTGCCACTGCTGTGGGATGATACAACGTCCATGGGGACCTCACTCTTTGATCTTGGGCTAACCTATTTTGCCATTAAAGTTCCGATTGGATTCAGAAAAGTTGAAGTTAGCAAAACATCTCAACTAGGAGTTATAACAGCAAACCAGTTAAACAAACAAGGAATTAAAGAGTTTCAATTCGATGCTAAAAAGTAGTTGTTAACATCATTGTAACCCATTGTTGCAACAGCAAAGCAGTTAAACAAGCAGGCAAACAGGTAATTCTTAACAGTAAGTATCAAACACACAGATAGGTGCAGTCTATAATAGGATTAACAGGCTGTGGCATTATGTAATCAATAGCAAACTAAATTAAGCCAAGCAACGTAATTGAACAATTTTGCAATAAGTGGCTAACTAAAATTCCGAGAAGCGGGTAACTGAACTTACGCTAGTTCTTTGTACAGGCACACTGTAACTTCTTTTTTGCTTACAAGGTTGTACGAAGGAGTCCATGGCATCAATTGCTTGGATACGCAGTCCCAATACTTCTTTCTTCCCACACTGCATTGGTAAGTCGAATGGTTAATCTGGTAAGATGGTGCGTCCTTGATATGTTATATGAGGACGCGTAGTCAGGCTAGTTGTAGCCACACACATCACACTGGCTTTTGCTGTATATTTCATGCGATTAGTTTTGGCATATCGAGATCTAAGCAATCTACAGTAGGATGAAAAGACTGGCATCCTTCACATTATTGGCGAACTCAGTTCATAGAAACAAGCAATTCAACCATTCTGTGGGTAAATCAAAAGCGCCACTGGAATATTTTTCACTACCCCTATCATACATGCAAAAAGGGGCGACGCCACCATAGGGGCTGGTATGGGCGGCCGCCTTGGGTGGCTCGAAAGTGTGCACCTAGTTTGAGTCATCCAGGTTGGCCCAGGTTAGTTTTGTTCGTCCCGACGCACGAGCAGGCAATGTAAAAATGAAGAAAGATGTTTCAATTTGGATAGGCCAATAACATAAGTGCAAGGCATGCCCTATAGCAGGCTCGCGGCCCAAACGAGCGCCTCCCATATCGATCGACAGCAGGAAAAATCCCAATTCATCCGCTCGAGCCTCCAGTTTGGTTCGCTCCTAACCTAGCCGCCGCTTGACAGACCTACACAGCACTTCCTCGCGCCCTCGTTGGAGGGCGGTCGTCGGGCTTCAAGCGAACGGAAGGACAAGAAGATGAAGATCCAACCCTAGGTGTAGCCTGCGTGGGAGGCAGCGGCGGCAGCACGGGCATGGCATCGAGCTTGCGCAAACGGGCAGTCGTAGCTTGCAAGAGTAGCATGCGCAACGAGCAGGTACATCACATCCCTGATTATATCTAATTCAACTCTTCAATTTCTGGCCAATAGTTAAACCTGACGGTGTTGTGTAAAACTGCTTGTATGTAGGGAATCTTTGAGAAAATGAAACCAATTTCTACTTATTTTATAACTCCCCCAATCAATACTGAACTGACTGAATCTGATGTATCTAATCAAGTTTCTGGTGCAAACATCCAAGCTCATGTTGTTCTTGAGCCTGAAGTGTCTAATGAACAGACTGCTAATGAAGGATTTGATGCAAACATTTTACATGCTCCTGGTGATGAACATATAGTGTTTAATGAGGCATCTAATGCAAGCATTTTGCAAGCTCCCATTGAAGGATTTAGTGTCTAATGATGATCTGCTATGTTCAGAGAGACATAGAGATTTGCAGGCATTGATGACAAGCAAGTTATACTGCATTTTCATGGCTTGAGGAAACGTCGAGGCCATCTACCAGAAAGTCCCCATATCATGACAACGTAGCATACATACTTTTCTAATATGTTGTTTGAAACTGTTGGCATACTTTTGCAGGATAGATATATTGATATGCAGTTTGCGCACTGGTTATAGGTGCAATTATGTCGTGGTGGGCGCACGGCAGATGCCAAGGGATGGCTAAAGAGAGGAGGAGGCTCGAGGGTGCTGGTGGACTCTAGAGGCGAGGTTGGCATGAGCGGGCGCGGGACGCCGGACATACCCAGGTTCGGGGATCTCCGGAGAGATAATACCCCTAGTCCTGCCGAGTGTAGTTGGATGATCGATAGTACAATGTTGCTCCTGGAGCTGTATGGAGGAGGAAGGAAGCTGGCCAAGGCTTGGGCTGCTCCTTCTCTCCGGTGTTGCTGTTTTGTGGCTAGTCCTCCCGCTCACCCGTCGAATGATCGTGGGCTCCCGGGGGGTTTTATAGTCCAACCCCCCGGGGGTACAATGGTAATGTTATAAGTCGGTGGGTCCGTATTGTCGGTGTTCGGGGACCCGGGCTGGGTCCCCCTGAGGGCTTGTGGTTCGTCGTGTTCCCCTAGGTGTGGGCCCCGCAAGCCTAGGGGGACTGTGTGCCGTCTTGTCGATCGTCAGGGCGTGGCCGAGTTGAGTCGCGTACAGTGCTCTCCATCAGGTTGCCGCTTGCTGTCGTCAGCGGTGAGGGCGGGGGCACCGTAGCCAGGCCGGCCCTGGTCAGCGGGTAGGTGAGGGGCACTGTTGCCACGTTCCTGCTGACCAGAGGCATGGGCGGGGCACTGTTGCCTCGGTCATCGTTGATTGAAGTCTCGTCCGCATCATACGGCCTGGATGGGACGGGAGTTGACCCGTGGCTGGATTGTGTAGCACGCATGGGTGGCGCTGGCTTGTTGAGGAGGCTTTGGCCGTGCTAGGTTCGGCTGTCTTGCGCTAGTTGTTGAGGCCGAGTCGACGTGTCTTGGCGGGTCGGCTAGTCTGGCCGGCTTGCGGGGCTTGGCCGGGTCGAGCGACCCGGCCAAGCGCGTGCCGGTATTGAGGGGCAGTGCCAGCCCCGTTGATTTTTGAAGAGGATCCGAGTTCCGTTGCCTGCCCGGTGTCCATCCCCCCGACAGTAGTCCCCGAAGCTGTGAAGGTCTGCCCTCTTCGGATGAGTGGGCCTTCGCAGTTTCCCCCTTAAGCAAGGTGGATTCTGCGAGCGCCGGGTCCGGCAACACCTACTGTGTGTCAGTTTTCTCGGAAACCGGATCGCGGCATCTCGGCCGTGGCGGGGACCGAGAAGTCCGCCGAATCTTGGGGCAATCCCTTGGGCCCCGAAGCGCACGGCGGACCCAGCCGGGGCCGGGAGGCCGGCCAAGAGGAAGCGCGGCGGCGGGCACGGGAGGCCAACCCCGGTCCCGGTCTTGGCGGGGTAAGCTTCATCTCTGTTTGCGCTCAAATTTTTTTCTTGAGCTAGTCTTGTTTCTTTTCTGCTCATTCTGTCTTCTTCTCCAGGTCGCCGATCACGCTGGCAAGGGCGGCGGCAGAAGCCGCGACCGCCGAAGGGGCCGCGACCGCCGAAGGGGCCGAAGGAGCCGGTCTGACCTCGCCGACTAGGCCGAGGTGGAGGGACGGGCCGACTCGGACCTCGCCCTGGATCCGAACGACGCCAAAGCCTTGGCCTGGCGGGACAGGAACCGGGCCGAGGCGGAGCTGGAGGCGGCGTTGGTCTGTGCTTGGACCGATGCGGCGACGGCATGGGCGTGACCCGATGCGGAGCCGGCCTGGCGCGGGATGCCGGAGGGCATGGTGGTGGCGGTGAGGGAGCGCGGCCGTGGAGGCCAGGCTGAGGCGGTGATCCCCGATCGGGAGGTCGTGGAGGTGGCGGATGACACCCCGCCGCGGGCCGACGTGGTCGAGCGAGCTGGGACTGATGGTGGTGGAGGCGGCATCGTTTTGGAAGAGACGCTGCGGGCGGCAGTGTCGGAGGCGCCGCCGGTTTTGGAGGAGGCACCGCGGGCGGCGGGGCCGGAGGCCAGCCCGGCGGCAGGGCCGGAGACGGCGACGCAGGGCGTCCCGGCGTCCGGGTCGTCGTCGGCGCAGGGAGGGGCGTCGGAGGAGGTGCTAGCCGCGTCATGAGCGGCCAGCAGGGAGTACGCCTTGGTGCCCCGGCAGGGAGGGCGTCGAGCTGCCGTGCCGCAGCCGGCGCGAAGCGGGGGCGCCGTTGTCTTCGGGCCTCAGACCCAGGAGGAGGCGGCGCTGGACGCGGTCAGCCGCTGCCTGCGAGGCCGGACGGAACGGCTCGAGCCCTTCACCCAGGCCGAGGTGGAGCGGACGCGCGACCTGGAGTGCGCCATTCTGGTAAGTCTTCTTGTAATCTCTTCTTTGTGGGGGCACACCAGCGCACCCACTGGGTGTAGCCCCCGGGGTTCGGGCCAACTACGTAGTAGTTGTGTCGAATCTTTAGAGTGTTGGCCTTGTTCTGATTTCTGCTTTCTTCAGCATCTCGACGGCATCCGGGTCGCCGCCTACAATCGTCTCCTAGGCAAGCACCGGGAGCTCATGGAGCACCTTGCCACCAAGGAGGAGGAGCTCCGCCTCGCCACAGGTATTCTTGTGCTCTTTTCTAGTGGGGGCGCGCTAGCGCACCCACTGGGTGTAGCCCCCGAGATTCGGGCCAACTGTGTAACAGTTGGGCCAAATCTTAAGTCTTGCTTTTTTCTTCTGTTGAGTCCTTCTTTTTCGCAGCCGAGGTGCTGTCCTGGCGGACTCGTCTGCTCTGGGCCGTCATCACTACGACCGGCTCGTTGCCGACACCAGCCGTCTTGGCGTCGAGGCGGCGCAGGCGAGGACGGAGGCGGCCGCGGCTCGGCGGTCTCTCGACGAGGCCAACCGGCTGCATGAGCAGCTGGCGGGTCAGAAGAGCCGCCTCGAGGTCGAGGTGGAGCTCCTTAAGGCGGAAGCCGCCAAGGTGGCAGAGGCGCAGCATGCCCTGGTGGAGGCAGACCAGCAGCGCAGCCAACTGGCTGACGACAAGGGCCGGCTCCAGGCCGAGGTGGATCGCCTACGGGGGCAGGTCACCACGGCTGAGGGGGCCCGTCAGGACGAGGCCCGTCGCCGCGAGGCGGCCGAGAAGGCTGCCGAAGACAAGGACGCCGAGCTGAAGGCGGCCCTTGCCAAGGCGGCCGATGTGGAGAAGGCGCTCGAGGAGCGTGACCGCGCCATCGAGCTGGAGCGGCGTGGTATGTTGCTTGAGGCGCAGCACCTGGAATAGTCCTTCTCCAGTAAGTGCTTTTTCTTGTCGTTTTCCGGGTCGGGATCCGGCCTTTCGTCCTTGTTGTTCTTCTTCTAACTCTCTTGTTCCTTTGTGGCAGGGGCCTTCCCAGAGACGCAGCGGCTGGCTGAGGAAGCCGTCCGCTATCAGCGCGACCCGCCCAGCGTCGTCGGGTCCGGGACGGATCCGCGGGTGGCCTGGACCTTGCCGGAGATTATCGCCGCCGCTGAGGCCCACCTGCAGGTCCTGGGAACGCAGTTGGGTCGGCTGTCCCAGGCCGGCACCGCAATGACGGCGGCCCTATGGCCGGACTCCCTCCAACTGAGCAGCTTCTCGCGCCTGGCGCGTTTGTTGGAGATGGGGCCGGACCAGCTTGGCGAGTGGCGCATCTCCGCCGCTCGTGCCGGTGCTGAGATGGCGCTCCGGTTCGCGCTGTCCTGGCATCCGGACCTGCAGCTGGACGCGTTGATGGGTCAGCGGGCCGGTTCGGAGCAGCTCTTGCAGGAGCAAGCCGGCCGGATCGCCTCCCGGGCCAGCTACGTCGCCGAGTTCGCCTTCCACGATGAGTTCCATCCGGAGCGGACGGAAGACGGCAGGGCCGTGGACGGCGACGACTGCGGCTTGCTCCTCCACGATCCGGAGGGGAGCTCGAAGGAGACGGGCGTCTACCGTGACGCGGGTGCTGTGGAGGACACCGGCACCTCGCTGGACCCGGAGGCCACCAGGGAGAGCCGTCGATGTCACGACGCAGCGCTGGAGATGCCTGAGACACTTTGTGTAAAATCTGTTAAATAGCAGGTCCACCCACCCAATGGGGGTTTTAGGGTGTAATGAACTCGGGCCGTGGGGCTTTTCTTAAATACTTGTGTAGATGTCGTGGGTGCTTTTGCTTTTTGCCTTCCGTTTTTTGGACCGATTTCATGCGCTTTTCCTTTCTCAAACCTCCCCCCCCCCCCGCGAGTCAGACGGCCGAGGCTCCGGTCCGTGACAAGGAGTTCGGTTCTTTGAGAGAAGCGCGCAGGACTTGGGTCCCTCGAAATGTTGAGCGCGAGCGAAACAACCACTGGCCCGGCTCGCGGCAATCTGGCGAAGCCGGTTGGCGAGCAGCCAGTCGTGCGGCTGTTCATTTGATGAATGGTGGGCCGGGTTGATCGAACCGGCAGCCTTTGATTTAGTGTATGAAGCGTAAAGGAGCTTTGGCCCGTTGTGCTTGCCAGCCGACAGCCAAAGCTGGATATGTGGCTTTAGGGCGAAGTGGGGGACCGCGGCATCCTAACTTTATCAGGAATCACCAAGTAAGGCGGCGGGGTGGCGACCGAGCCGGCCAGCCCCCGAGCCCCCGGGTCGAGCGAGTCGGACCGGTGGCCGGGTTCAGTGGTATAGTGATGCAAGAAAATAGGGATACAATAAATTGGTCGACAAATGCAGCCCCCGAGTCTCGTTCGGGGACCCCATAGTTTCATGCGTTCACAAAAGGCGATGATACATATGCTCGTGCGGCTAACTGTAAAATGGGCGCAGGAGTTCCGCGTTCCACGGCCGGGTCGTTTCTTTACCTGCGGTGTCCTTCTTGCGCTTCCTTGACTTGCGTGCGTCGATGAGGTAGTAGGCGTTGCGGTCGCGCAAGGCCCTGCTCATGATGAATGGGCCCTCCCATGGAGGGGACAGCTTGTGCTGGCCTGCCTGCTCTTGGACGAGTCGGAGGACGAGGTCGCCCTCGCGGAACGTGAGGGGCTTGATCTTCTTGTCGTGGTAGTGCCTCAGGCCTTGCTGGTAAATGGCCAAGCGACTGAGCGCCAGGAGGCGTGCTTCTTCGAGCAGGTCGACACCATCTTCGCGGGCTTCTCTGGCTTCGGCTTCGGTGTACATCACGACACGCGGCGAGTCGAACTCGACGTCGGTCGGGATGACGGCTTCGGCTTCGTAGACGAGGAAGAACGGGGTGAACCCGGTCGACCGATTCGGCGTGGTGCGTAGACTCCAGAGAACTGCTGGCAACTCGTCAAGCCAGTTGCCGGGTGAGCGGATGAGTGGCTCAGCGAGTCGCGGCTTGACGCCAGACAGGATGAGTCCATTGGCCCGCTCAACCTGCCCGTTGGACTGCGGATGCGCAACGGAGGCCAGGTCAAGGTGGATGCCGGAGACGGAGCAGTATTGCTCGAGCGCGCCCTTGGCGAAGTTGGTGCCATTGTCGGTGATGATGTTGTTCGGCATGCCGTAGCGCACCGCTATGTCTTTGATGAACCGGACGGCTGTTGGCCCGTCCAGTTTCTTGATTGGTCTTGCCTCGATCCACTTGGTGAATTTGTCCACTGTCACCAGCAAGTGCGTCATGCCGCCTCGAGCAGTTTTGAAGGGTCCCACCATGTCGAGTCCCCAGACCACGAAGGGCCAGGCGATCGGTATGGTGCGGAGTGCTGACGCCGGCTGGTGGCTGCGTTTGCTGAAGCGCTGGCATCCCTCACACTTGAGGACGAGCGACTCGGCATCTTGGAGGGCCGTGGGCCAGTAGAAACTGTGGCGGAACGCCTTGGCCACCAGGGATCATGATGCGGCGTGGTGCCCACACTCGCCCTGATGTATGTTGAGGAGGATGTCGATGCCCCATTCCTGCTCAATGCAGCGCTGGAACACGCTGGTGGAGCTGCGCTTGATGAGCTCGTTGTTGATGATGCTGTAGGTAGACGCCCGGCGCTGCACTTGCCGAGCTTCGGTCTCGTCCATGGGGAGAACCCCGTTCTCCAAAAATTCTGATATTGGGAGGGCCCAAGATGCAGCCGTAACCACGGCGAAGACGGCCACCAGGGTGGGTTCCGAGTCGGCAGCCCCCGAGCCGGGTTGAGCAGCCCCCGGATCGGGGATGGCGACGGCCGGGTCCGGGACGATGGTGGCCGGGTCGAGCTGAGCAGCCCCTGGGCCGGGGCCTTGCTTGTCACCCCCCTGCGCGCCGTGGCGCCCGAGATCCCGGAGCCCCCGCCAGAGGAAGCCGGTGGCGACCTGCCGGGGATGGAGAGGGAGGAGGACGACGTCGTCGTCTAGGAGAGGGAGGCGGCACCGCCATCGCCGACTGGGGCGGCTCAAGGCAGCCGGCCTAACGCGCCGCCTGCGCAATCGGCTTGAGGCAAGCCGGCTGTGAGGACAGACCTGGTGGTCCGGTCGCCATCGCGCCAGCGCGCGGGGAAGGCAACTTCGGCTCTGGACCCGCAGAAGGCCGCGGGCTCCAGCTCGTCGGCACAGGACGTGTAGACGGCCAGCACCAGCTCGGGGTGGACGCCGGGTGGTGGGACGGCCGTGGTGAATGTGGCGGCGCAAGAAGTCCGGAACCGGCTTTAGTCCCAGGCCGCAGTGCTGAGGCAGTATAATGACGAGTTCCTCGCGGCACGGGCGGCCATTCAGGTGAGTCTTCCCGTTTTTTGCTTCTTGATCATGGTTTCTTCCGTGGGGGCGCGTCAGCGGACCCACTGGGTGTAGTCCCCGAGTTCCTAGTCGGCTACTGAGCAGGCGGCTTGGAACTTCTCGGTAGCCTTTGTTTGCTATCTTGTTCTCATTCGCTTCTCTGTCCGACTTGCAGGACTACCACAACCTCCGTGCGGCTGCCTTCAACTCCCAGGCTCGGGAGCTGACCCAGAAGACTGTTGATCTAACTGAGAGCCGGAGTAAGTGCTTCATCTTTTATCTCACGTGGGGGCGCGTCAGCGCACCCACTGGGTGTAGTCCCCGAGATTCGGGCCGACTGCAGAGCAGTCGGGTCGGATCTTTCCTGACAACTTCTTTCTTATTGCTTTTTTCTTCTTTGCCATATCTGCAGAGGCCAATGCCAGCCCGAGGGAGCAGCTGGGTGGGACCCAGACCGCCCTTCGCGCCAAGGAAGCCGAGTTTGACGCCTTGGTTCAGGAGCGTGACCGCCTGGTCAAGAAGCTGGCCGACCAGGAGGAGAGTCACAAGGCGGCCCTGAAGGCTGTGCAGGACAGCGAGGCCGCCCTCCAAGCTGAGTACGAGACCGAGGCGGCGAGCTGGGCTAAGGCAAGGCAGTCGTTGATCAACGGCTACGGCAATCAAAGTCTTGGTTGGCGGTAGGCCGCCTCCTTCATCGTTACTTGCTTGCCGCTTGCCGTTTGGTTCATTCTCTAACTTTGTATTTTCCTCTTCTTTCTCTTTCTTTCTTTCTGGTGCAGAGTACTTCCTTGGTTACTCTACTGCCACCAACCAGGTCGTCGAGGCCCAGCGCGAGGCGCAAAGGCAGGCTGGCGCTGAGATCGCGCCGAACGCTCGCCGGTCGCTTGAGGAACAGCTCCTGGCGATTCAAGCCCGCCTCCAGCCGGCTCACCGCATGCTCCGCCGTCTTCAACGTGTTGGGGCGCAAGTGCTGGCCGCTCTCTGGTCGGACTGCCGACTGGCTGGAAGTAGCGGCCGGCCGCTTCGAGGCCTGGAAGGCTTCTGCAGCTCGGTCAGGCGCCAAGCGGGCGCTGGAGTTCGTCAAAGCCTGGTATCCTGAGTTGAGCTTGGACCAGCTGGCGGCAGGAGGCCGACACGGAGCTGGAGCCGGCGCGGCCGGCTATCATCCAGCGTGCCTCGGCGATCGCCGACTACACCGACACCAGCGCCTTTGCTCCTGGGGTGGATGATAACGGCGTTGCTCAGCCGCAGGAGTGGTTCGGGCTGAACCCAGCAGATGGCGAGGACTCGGTGGAGGAGGTCGACTCCAGCGACGAGGGTGAGGAGGAGGAGGAGGAGGATGGTGAAGACGCCGTGCCAGATGGTGGAGGAGCCGGCCAGCCTCAACTTGACCGTGCCTTCAGCAACAAGGCGCGTGCGAGTGCACCGCCTATAGCCGGCGATGATCAAGCCGAGACTCGCCAGCCGGCCACTCCTCCATCCGGCGCTGCCGTCTCCACCGACTAGCCCGGCTCGCCTGTTGCGCCCTTAGCCTAATCCGCCCCCTTTACTTTCCGGTTTTATTACTCATTGAACAATATTTTGTTAAATTTGCGCAGTTCCACCCACTGGGGGTGTATTCAAACTATGATAAGTGCCGGCCTTTCGAAGGCCTTTTGTGTAAATATAATCATGCATGTGTTCGGCTTCCCATTGTTCTTGCTTTTCATCCTTTGGATGTTTCCTTTGCCGCCCTCCCTTGGTTGCCGCCTTCCCAGCCGGACAGCTGCTCTGTAGTCTGTGGCTGGAGAAGTGCTTGGCCGGTTGGGAGGGCAAGTACTCTAGCTTTCTTGGATTGTAGCGAAGTGACTGGGAAGCCAGCCAGCCGGCTATTCTGACAGCCGGTAGGTGTGGTGGGAGGCCTGCTTGTGTTATATAGGTTCGTTAGTCCTTAGCCATTTTTCGTGTGGGCATCCTTTCCTACCTTTGGCTCTTGCCAGTCAGACAGTTGGTTCTTCGAGCTGCGAATTTCAATAAGAGAGGGCTCGGGTGCCGGCACACTACTTGTCTGACTTCAGGTAGAACTTTTTAATATAACTCAAGGCGGCCAGTCCCCGGGCGGACTAGTCGAACCCGGTGCCAGATAGAAAATCAAATGTAATAGTACATTCATGGGTATGACACTCGTCATTCATAGATAAAAGAGGGTAGTCCCCGAGTGTGCCTCGGGGGGCCCGTTGTCTTGTACTTAATACAAAGAGGTAGCATGATACATACTGCTTTTAACTGTAAAATTTTCTCAGGAGATTGGCGTTCCATGGTCATTCCGACTCCTTGCCGGAATCATCCCTCTTGCGTGCCTTTGGCTTCTGTGCGTCGATCAGGTAGTAGGAGTCGTTGCCTAGGGCCTTGCTGATGATGAATGGGCCTTCCCAAGGGGCCGAGAGCTTGTGCTGGCCGGCTGTTCGCTGGATCAGCCGGAGAGATTGGAAGGATCTTGGCTTGACCTTCCGGTTGTGGTAGCGGCGCAACTCCTGCTGGTAGATGGCGGACCGGCTTAGTGCTAACAGCCGGCCCTCTTCCAGCAGGTCGACACCGTCTTCTCGCGCTTCCTTAGCCTCCGCCTCTGTGTACATGGTGAACCGAGGCGAGTCGAACTCGATGTCAGTTGGGATGACAGCCTCGGCACCATATACAAGGAAGAAAGGAGTGAAGCCGGTTGACTTGTTCGGGGTAGTACGCAGACTACAGAGGACAGTCGGCAGCTCATTGAGCCAGCAGCCGGCCGAACGCTCCAGTGGTACGACCAGTCGGGGCTTGATGCCGGAGAGGATGAGGCCGTTTGCTCGCTCGACCTGGCCGTTTGACTGCAGGTGGGCAACGGACGCTAAGTCCAGTCGGATGCCCTGTGACGCGCAGAAACGTGCCAGTGCTCCCTTGGCAAAATTCGTGCCATTGTCGGTGATGATGCTGTGTGGTATACCATACCGAGTGGTGATATCTGCGATGAATGTCACGACAGTCGGCCCGTTCAGCTTCTTTATTGGCTTCGCTTCAATCTACTTGGTGAATTTGTCCACGGCGACAAGCAGATGTGTCATGCCGCCGCGGGCTGTCTTGAATGGGCCCACCATGTCCAGCCCCCAAACAGCAAAGGGCCAGGTGAGGGGGATGGTCTTGAGTGCAGAAGCCGGCAGGTGTTGCTTGGAGCTGAAGACTTGGCATCCTTTGCAGCATTTGACTAATTCCTTGCCGTCTTCCAAAGCAGTCGGCCAGAAGAAACCATGGCGGAAAGCTTTGGCGACAAGTGATCTTGAGGCCGCGTGGTGGCTGCATTCGCCTTGGTGGATGTCCTTGAGGATTGCTATGCCCTTCTCTGGCTCGACGCAGCGCTGGAAGACTCCAGTGACGCTACACTTAACAAGTTCTCTGTTTATTATTGTGTATGCTCCGGCTCGGCATTGAACTAGTCTTGCCGAGATCACATCAGTCGGCAGCTCTCTGTTTACAAGGAAGTTGAGGATGGGCTGGGCCCATGACGAAGCTGTGACTTCTTCTGTTGTCAGTACGGCTACTGTGACCCGGGTGGGTGGGTTGGGTGGTGAAGAGTTGGAGTCGGCCACCGCCTGTTGTGTCGTTGCAGTCCCCTGGCCGACTGTTGTAGTCCCCGAGCCGCTTGTCGAAGTCCCCGAGCCGCCTGCTGGGTTCCCCAAGCCAGATCCGACTGCATCAGGGGCAAGCGGTACGAAGATGGAGTCCGATTCTGGAGACGGCTTGACAGACGGTTTGAGGAGGCGTTGGAGAGAGACGCCGGTTGGTATAGCTTGTCGGGTGGAGCCGATCCGTGCCAGGGCATCTGCTTGCTCGTTGTTGGCCTGTGGCACGTGGAGGAACTCGCACCCTTCAAAGTATCCGCTGATTTGCTGGACGAGGAATCGATAGCTCGCCATGTTTGCGTCCTTGGCGTCCCAGTCGCTAGATAACCGCTGGACCACCAAATCCGAGTCGCCATAACACAGGATCCAGCGTATGCCGAGTTCTTTGGCTAGCCGGAGCCCGTGTATGAGCGCCTCATACTCGGCCACATTCTTGGAGGCGGAAAAATGAATTTGCAATGTGTATCTGAGCTTGTCGCCCTTGGGAGAGGTGAGGACGATGCCAGCTCCCAAGCCGGTGCGCATCTTGGATCAGTCTAAGTGCATCCGCCAATGAGTGGAGTCGGGAGCCGGCGGTAGGTACTGGGTCTCGGCCCAGTCGACAAGGAAGTCGGCCAATGCTTGGGACTTGATGGCGTTGCAGGGCTGGTAGAAGATCGTGTAAGGAGCCAGCACAATGGCCCACTTAGCCACCCGGCCGGATGCATCCCGGGTGCCTATGATCTCGGCAAGCGGGGCAGTGCATACGACCGTGATGGGATGCTCTTGAAAGTAGGGCTTCAGCTTCTTGGCGGCGAAGTACACTCCATAGCACATCTTCTGGTAATGCGGGTAGTTTTGCTTCGAGGTGGACAGTACTTCGCTCAAATAATATACCGGCCTCTAGACTAACTGAACTCGGCCTTCTTCTGGGCGTTGGACCATGATGACTGTACTGACCACTCGGCTAGTCGCAGCAATGTAAAGGAGCATGGGCTCTTTCTCAGTCGGTGTTGCCAGGAAAGGCAGTGTGGTTAGCATCTTCTTCAACTCGTGGAAAGCTTGGTCTGCTTGGTCGTTCCACTTGAAGTGGGTGGACTTCTTCATGAGTCGGTACAAGGGGAGAGCCTTCTCCCCTAGCCGGCTGATAAAGCGGTTTAGGGAGGCCAGGCACCCGGTAAACTTCTGAACGTCTCGTAGCTTGGTAGGAATCTCCATTCTCTCTATGGCCTTGATCTTCATTGGGTTGCACTCAATGCCGCGTTCGGAGACCAAAAAGCCTAGAAGCTGTCCGGCTGGTACTCAGAACACGCATTTCTCAGGATTGAGCTTGATCTGAAATCGGCGCAAGTTGCCAAATGTTTCTCTGAGGTCTTCCAGCAGGGTGTCGCGCTTTCTCCGTCTTCACCACAATATCGTCTACATAGACGTGGGCATTTCTGCCGAGTTGCTTGAGGAGGCATTTCTGCATGCAACACTGAAAAGTGGCACCGGCATTTCTCAAGCCAAATGTCATAGTCAGGTAGCAGAAAGCTCCGAATGGTGTGATGAAGGCGGTCTTCAGGCGGTCGGCTGGGTGCAACTTGATCTGGTGGTAGCCTGAGTAAGCATCCAAGAAACTCAACAGCTCGCATCCGGCTATGGAGTCTATCACTTGATCGATCCGTGGTAGGGCAAACGGATCTTTGGGGTAGGCTTTGTTGAGGCTGGTGTAATCTATACACATATGCCATTTATTGTTCTTATTCAACACCAAGACCGGGTTGGCAAGCCACTCTAGAAGAAACACCTCCATAATGAAGCCGGCTGCCAGGAGCCGGGCTATCTCTTCTCCTACGATCCTTCTCTTCTCCTCTGATAGTCGACGGAGAGGCTGCTTGACTGGTTTTGCGTCCGCTCGGACGTGTAGCTTGTGCTCGGCAAAATCCTTCGGAACACCCGGCATGTCCTTTGGGGACCATGCAAAGATGTCCCGATTCTCATGGAGGAAGTTGACGAGCTGGCCTTCCTATTTGCTGTCCAGGTTTGCACCAATGACAGCAAACCTCTCCGGGTTCTCCGGGTCCAGAGGTATCTTCTTTGTTTCCTTGGTCGGCTGGAAGGAGCCCTGAGCATCATATTCCTTGGGGTTGGGGGACAGGGCCAGCTGCTTGCCGGCCATGGCCACGACTCGGTCCAGCATCTTCTTCTCTTCAGCAATCACGTGGGACTCGGCCAGTCGGCTGCTGGCCGCAGCGCACTCAGTGGACTTCTTGTAGTCTCCGGCTATGGTGATTATCCCTTTTGAACTCGGCATCTTCATCTTGAGGTAGGCGTAGTGGGGCACAGCCATGAACTTGGCCAGGGCAGGTCGGCCAAGCAAGGCGTGGTAAGGGCTCTGTAGATCCACTACTTCAAACCAAATCGCTTCTCGGCGAAAGTGATCCTTGTCTCCGAAGAGAACATCCATCTTGATCTTGCTGATTGGGGAACAGCACAAGCCGGGTACGATGCCATGGAACACAGTCCGGCTTGGCATGAGTTGCTTCGCCTTGATGTTCAACTTCTCCATGGTGTCGCGGTACAGTATGTTGATGCTGCTTCCACCATCGATCAGCACATGGGAGAAACGGGCAGCTCGCCTTTCTGTCACGAGGGTGGCGTCCAACACTAATGCATAAGAGCCGGGAGACGGCATCACCTCTGGGTGATCGGCCCGGCTCCAGCTGATAGGCTTCTCAGACCAATGCATGAACTCGGGGTTGCTGGAGGCGACCGCGTTGACTTCTTGGTGCTGTCGGCGCCGATTGCGCTTGTCTTCAATTTGGCTCGTGAAGACGACGTAGGCGGTGTGCTCATCTGGGAACTCATCTTGAATGGCTCCGACTGCTGGTCGAATAGCCGGCTGCTGAGGGGCTGGAGCCGGCGGGCCAGGAGGTGGAGGCGGCAGCAGCCCCTCGCCCTTGGAGATCCGCGTGAGCCAATGGCACTTCCAGGTCGTGTGGTTGGACGGCTTCGCGCCGCTGTGGAACTTGCAGGGGGCATCAAGAGTTTGCTCGTAGGAGAAGGCCGGTTGCCAAGCTGGCCTGCCGCCCTTCTTCTTGGGCGCGGGCCGCTCTTCGGGCTGTTCGTCTTCGACAGTGGCTACTTGCCGACTGGTGGAAGGCGGCATAGGGGCCTTGCGCTTGTGGTCGTTCTAGTAGGGGCGTCAGTTGGAGTCACCAGCCGGCGTCTTGGGAGCCGGAGCAAGCACCTTTCCAGAGGCGTCCACTTGGAGCTCAGTCTTCATTGAGGAGTCGGCCGTGGCGTACTTGTCTGCTACGATCAGCAGCTCGTCGAGGGTGGTCGGCTCGTCGTAGAGGAGTCGGTGCTTGAGGAGGGTGCCCTCTCGGCACCCGGCGGTGAAGTACTCTATGGCTTGAACCTCGTGCAGCCCCTCGCAGGAGTTGCCGAGCTCGGCCCAACGCGTGAGGTAGTCGCGAGTCGATTCGCTGGGCCCTTGGACGCATAAGGAGTGCTGGCGGGGCTTGGGAGGCCGCTTGTATGTGCTGGTGAAGTTGCGGATGAAGACTTGCGTGAAGTCCAGCCAGCTGTTGACGCTGTAGGGCTTGAGGCTGTTTAGCCAGGTGCGTGCCGTGCCTTGAAGCATGAGAGGGGCATACTTCACGGCAACGCGCCTGTTGCCGTTTGCTATGCTGACTGCGGTAGAGTAGTCGATCAGCCAATCTTCCGGCTTCACGGAGCCGTTGTATTTTGGTGTATCTCTTGGGAGTGAGAACCCTTTGGGAAGGGCTCGTCGCGGATGCGGGGGCCAAAGCAAGGCGGGCCGACATCATCTTCTTCTTCTAGCGCCAGTGTGACACCCAAAATTTTATTTGGCCTTTTGCAAAAAAAATTTTGACTTGAGGGAGGTGTTTTAAAATTTGCTTCAAAAGAACCCTCCCTTTCAAAATATATTTTTTGGCAAGGAGTTTATTTGGATTCACCCAAGATTTGATGTTGGTCTTGGAGGTTCTCTCTTTTGTTTGGACTCAAACCAAAAATGCTTTTCACTTGGGAAAAATGCCTTTTGGAAATTCCTTTGAAAATACTCTATAGCTTTTGGAATAATCCTTTACCACTTTCAACAATTCTCTCTTGCCATGACCTTAGTGCAAATCCACTCTCCTAAACCTTCCCTCATCTTTGGATCATGATTTGCATCAAATCCAGCAAGTTGAACCTCCCCATATGATTATTTTCCATTTAAATCTTATCAAAACAATTTCTGTCTTCTATTCTAGCCCTTGGAGATTTACAAAGGAGCTACCATTTCTGTTTTGAGTTTTACCCCCAAACCAATTTCCCTTCCTAGTCCTTTGAACCCTCAACCAAGATCCATGAAGATCCACTGGTCTTCAGTTCAAATTTTTCAAACTATACTTGCTGCAAGTTTGGACCAGATTTGTCAAATTTGATGAAATTCATTCAAATCCTTCTCCTAAAAATCTGAGAAAAATCAGACAGCCTCTGGGTGCATTGAGAGGTCACCTCACCAAGTCCCAGCTCCAGGAAAAATTTTCTGCTTGCCAAATCATTTCATCGAACACCTGCTGGACACTATTGCTATCAAGTTCAGTCAAGTTCACTTAACAGTGTGTCAAACCACTATCGTTTTCTTCAGTGTTCGATCTCAATCTCGCCAGTGTCCCGATGTCGCCTTGCTCCCCGTCCCCTCCCCCTTGTTCCTGCGCCGCACGATCCCCTGGAACCTTGCGGACGTCGGCGACGAGCAGGAGTAGGTGCGCCGCCCCGTGACCGACAGCAACGGCGGCTTTGCGGCCGCCAGAGAGGGGGGCAGCGTAGACGGTGCCACCCAGCGCCGCCCAAGCCACCGGAGGCCGCCGCGTGGCCACCCACTCCCCAGTGCGCGCTGCCACCCTCGTCGTGAACCGCTGGGCGCGGAGCGCGCTCTCTGCCGCCGTTGTGCCCGTGCGGCCACCCCACCGTGGACCGGCGCCATTACGCCAAGACCAACCGGGATTAGCGGGGGAACGACACCAGTACATCTCACTGATGCTGCCTGGCCACATAAGCTCCCTGCCAAGACATTGCCTCGCCATAATTGCTCGCTGGAGCGATCCCGTTCATGGCCGCCCCCTCGATCCGCCTATAAATAGAGGCCCCGAGCTTCAACTCGAACCCACACCACCTCTACACTCCACCTAGACCACACCAAGCCACTGGATGAGCCCCGAGGGAGCTTTCTTCCCCGACTCCGGCCGCCGCGACCCGCCACAGGATCCAGCTCGATTCGCTCCCGTGCGTGCACCTCCACCCTTCAACTCTTGCCAGTAGCTTCCCTATGCATCCACTCTACTGACCCGCGCTTCAATTCGGAGTTTGCAGCACCCACCGGAGTTCTCCACCATCACCCGAGCCGCCGTCCGCCGGAGAAAGTGTCGCCGTCGACGTGGTGCTCTCCGTCGGTCGAGTCCACCACCCACCGACGCGGAAGGACACGCTAAAGCTCTTGGTACACTCCGATCTCCCTGTCTCGCCGTGGTTCAACGCCGGCGACCACCGCAGTCTTCGGGCGCCGGCGAACTTTTTAAACCTGACATGTGGACCCCCCTGTCAGCCTCTATTCTCTTCTCCCTCAAAACATTTTCTATTGGCGCCTTTGGGCAAATACGTTTTACCTTTGAGCTGGCGCGTTTCTTTCCCCAGCGTTTCTGTTTTCTTAGTTAAGCCCCTGGAACTTTTCTGTTTCATTACAGATGAGTCCCTGGACAGAAACCCTTATAACTTTTTAATAAAAAGTGATTTTTGAGTGATTCTTTTTCTGACAATCTTATAATTTTGTCTAGTTTTTATGGGATTTATTTGGAAAATTTTTGGAACAACTTTTATGCACGTGTTGGTTTTCACGTTAGTATGCTTCTTCGCTATACCGTAGGTTCCGGAAGAGGTGACGGAGCCGCGAACTTCGCCGAGCTAGACTCCGACTTCTCTGAACCAGGCAAGCATGTTTGAACCTTTGATATGATAGGTGTTTTGCATGTTTGCGTGAGAGTTTGTGCGTGGCATATGAGTGTCGGTGAGTACCTCGTTGCTTGTGAGGCAACTACCCGCATGTTCCAAAGTTGCGATGATCTCTGGTGAGAGATGGCCTAATCATGTGGTGACATGAAGGGCAGCAAGGTGGTACTGTTGTAGCATACCAGCCTTTTGTCATCCGACAAATTCCGACGTTAACGTGGACGGAGTCACGTTATCGTTCTTCCCCCTTCCGTGCTACCACTGGTTTTCTGCCAGAATGCGGTTTAGTAAGTTGGTAACCTCTTTCCATGTACACACCAAACAGAGGGGCCAGGATGATGGTTCCATGGCCCTGGATTAAAGCCAGTCATCCGGTCAGGGGGCATGGGTGTTTCCGGTTGGGACCGAGAGGGGAGCACCCCTTAGAGCGCGCGTATAGAAATTTGATCCCATGCTACGCGAGGTTGTAGCCTCCCCGTCTCAAGGTTTTTCTTGAACGTTGCCGAGGGTGATTCCTGGCTTCGGAAATGTTGAATGGGTGTGTACTGGTTAGATGTGTTTCTTCCAAAACACCGTAAACGGAACTAGTCCCCGTGACTACAGAAATCCGTTGGCTGTGGTTAAAGTACAAACTCTGCAGAGTCAAATCCTTCCGAGTCATCGTATCCAAGGTCAAGTATCGTGATCAGCGTACCCATATCTATGTCGTAACCTCGTGGTATATTCTTCGTTCCGGTAAGCTAGCTTGAGTAGTAGACTTGGCTGAACGTTATTCCTGTGGATGGACTAACCCTGTTGTTTACCTCATGTCTGCTTATTCTCTTGATATGATTTATAATTCATGAACTACTAAGCTTTCAATATAAGCCCTTTATGTGATGTCGCTCAGACGTCCGACTGTGGCATGTTTGTCTCTTACTTTCAATATAAGCCCTTTATGTGACATCGCTCAGACGTCCGACTGTGGCATGTTTGTCTCTTACTTTCGATATAAGCCCTTTATGTGACGTCGCTCAGACGTCCGACTGTGGCATGTTTGTCTCTTACTTTCAATATAAGCCCTTTATGTGATGTCGCTCAAACGTCCGACTGTGGCACGCACTGCCTTTATTTTCTATTATAAGCCCTTTATGTGGTGTCGCCCTGACGCCCGACTGCGGCATTATTATTCTTGCAGTTTCCTCTCGAGGAGTCATTCAGACCCTCGTTTAGCACCCAGTATTTTATTTTGGGATTTCGGGAGGACTACCGCCCGACTTCTCTGTTATTTTCCCATGCATTATTGTCTCTATGTCTGAACGCACTTGTTATTCCGTTCTTATGCTTCATGTTTACATTTGTTATATCTTATGTCCGAACTGTCTTGCGAGTACTTTCATAGTACTCACCTGGCTTGTTGATTTGGCCAGCTGTTGATGAAGGCGATCTCTTGGATGAAGAATTTGATAGTGAGTCCGACGCCTAGAGGAGTCCCAGTCAGTCCTGTGCGATCCTGGATATTGGTCACTTGTATTACAGACGCTTCCGCCACCCGCAATAAACTTCCTCAAGCTTCACCCCGACGCTCGAAGAGCTGTAGTTTGCAGGAGTCATGTCACCCGTTCCGCGGTGATATTTCCTCCACCGTTGTTATCGTGAGTTAGTAGTTATGCCACCCTATCCGCCGTTATGTCTATTCGGCGTGCATGTAATAAATTGTTGAGCCGTCCCCGCTCAACCTTGTATTATATTCAGTACTCCTGGTATTTTTCTTCTGTGACCAAGATAATGTCTACCAGTGAGAAGGAATTCTTCTCTACTGGTCCGTAAAAGGGATTGGTCTCTCAATAAATATTTTTATTGAAAAACCGGTCGTGACAAGCTTGGTATCAGAGCCAGGCTGACTGTAGGAAGCCACTAGGTGCGATCGCTAATCGGTTATTAGCATCTTTTGTGCTTTTTCAGAATTTTGCAATTGTAGCTATTTTCTGTTGGTCATCATAAATTTATGACATGACTACTCAGAATTTTTGCCTACTTTTGTAGATGGTTGGCAGGAACTGTGAGACTCGAGTGTTCACGAACGTGCCCGAGGGGTTTGTCAAACTCCTCGTCTCCATCACCAAGCTCGCGATCGGGCCAGCGACTCGTCCGGAGTTCACGCTTTATCAGCACAAGCTCAGCGACGACATGTCTATGCACCAAGCCGTGGTGCAATTCAAGGGAGGACGTTCTGCATCTCGCCACTTCCGTTTTGTGGGAAGGGACATGCCTACAGAGAGGCATGCCATGCAGATGGCTGCCCGTGAGGCGATAGCTCGTCTTCGGGACATCCTTCCTATGATGAAGACTCGTCGCTACCGCTACCTCCCATGCCATGTGCCATATACTTGCCACTATGCATTCTCCTGCCATCGGGGAGAACGAGATGAAGCCATCAAGATGGTTGTGGAGTATCTCAAGGCTCTGGAGGAGTCTTTCGACAACCTCGTGGACGATCTTATGGCTGCCCGCATGGACTTAGTCCGGGGCGGTCCTGCCAGCAGGAAGGAGCTTCTCCTCCCAGCACCGCCTCTGACATTCGTCTCGTCTTCAGCCTCTTATGCACCGGCCGTTTTGGCTACTGCTCACCGTTTGCCTACCACTGAGGAGTTCGACCGAGTCATCGCTCCTACTCCAGTCAGAGCTGCACCGCCTGCCGCACCCGCTCTGCCGCCTGTCGCCCCCGCACCGTCACCGCAGCGCAGTGCTACGCGCCAGGAGCCTGCTAGAGAGGAGGTGGAGGTTGAATCCCCTGCACCGCTGAGTCTTGCCCTCGGCAAGGAGAAGGACATCGTCACCATCTCCGACTGAGAGCGCCGAGTAGCCGCGCGTTATGTCTGCTTGTATGATGTGTTTTGTCGGTATGCTAGTTTGTATTAGTGTGTTTGCTGCTTTCCGGAGGAGTACGCTAGTCTAAATAACATGTCAGGATTGTGTACACACATCCTGCGTGCTGTATCGTGTGTTTGCTTTTCGCGTGTAAGATTTGGGTTAAGCCATTCGTCTCCATGCAAAATCGTTTATGATTTCTTGAAAAATCTTGAGGTCTTTTAAGTTTTGCCTTCACAAGATTTTCCTTGTAACACACAGTTCTTCTCATGAGTTTTGCAAAATAATACCCCCAGACTGGAAAAATGTCTCGTCCGTGGACTCGCTCCATGCCCAATCAGCCAGAAGAAGTTTATGGGACACAGACTAGCAATAATTTCACTCAGGGTCAGTCCAGTCAATAGGACAGCGAAGCAGCCCTGTCACAAGTATGCCGTCTCTTCGAACAAAGCCAGCAACAGCACCAAGAGATGATGAATCACGTCATCAATATGGGAAACCACCGTGAACCCTATCAGCCTCATTCCAAGTTATCTGAGTTACAGAAAACTCGCCCTTCAACGTTTGCTCGCACCGATAGGCCGCTAGAAGCCGACGATTGGCTTCGCGACATCGAAAGGAAGCTGATTATTGCTCAGTGTTCAGATCATGAGAAGGTGCTTTATGCACCACACTACCTTACTGGAGCAGCTGCAGCATGGTGGGAAAACTTCCTACACATGCACCCCAGTGAACACAACATCACCTGGGAGGAGTTCAAGGAAGGCTTCCGTGGGGCACACGTCCCCAGGAGCATCATAAAAATCAAGAAGAGAGAATTTGATGACCTGAAGCAGAGAGGCATGTCAGTGACAAGATAAAATGGTCAGTTTACCCAGCTATCTCGTTATGCCTACGACGAGCATATGACTGAGAACAAGAAGATGGAAAAATTCCTGGACGGTCTGACACCAGCCCTAAGATGCCAGCTGGTGGTACACACTTTCCCGGATTTTAAAACTCTGGTTGACAAGGCCATCACCTTGGAGAATGAGCGCCGCAGCCTGGAAGATATCCGTAAGCGGAAAAGGGACAAGATGACCCTCGCTCGCAACAACCGAAGCAAGACTGAGGTCCCAAGGACAAGAGCAAGGAAATCCACGACTACTGATCTAAGGCCCGTCAGGCAGTTTCATGCCAGGGACAAGAAGTTCACGTACCATCCAGGGGTCACCTGCTATGCTTGTGGTGAAGAAGGACACTATGCTAAACAATGCCCAAAGCCGAGGAACTCGGCCCCCAAGCCAAACAATGGTGGGAATAATCCAGCCCCCAAGCGCAACAATTTCAATCCCAACAACAACCACAGGAAGGGTCACCTGAACCATGTGACCAGGGAAGAAGCGCAGAATGCCCCATACATCGTGCTCAGTACGTTCCCTGTCAACACAGTACCTGCCACGGTTTTTTTTTATTCTGGAGCTTCCCATTCGTTCGTTTCGAAGAGTTTTGTTTTGCAACATGGTTTTCCGATACTTCCCTTGGAAAAATCTATGATCATCAAGTCCCCCGGAAATAAGAAAATCGCTCAGAGTTACTGCCAAGGAGTAATCATTGAGTTCGAAGGACTACAGTTCCAAGCAAATCTCATCGTGTTGGAAAATAAAGGACTGGATGTCATTTTAGGGATGGACTGGTTAACCACCAACAAAGGATTCATTGACTGTTTCAATCGGACCGTGATTCTCACCCACCATCACGGCAAGACAATAAAGGTTACAGCTCAAGAAAGGCCACGGTCACGGCAACCAAAGCTGAACAAAGTGGACATTTCAGAACTGAGTTAGGTTCCAGTGGTATGCGAGTTCCCTGATGTAGTCCCTGAAGAACTACCAGGCATGCCACCAGACCGAGAGATAGAGTTCAGCATCGAACTAGCACCTGGCACCGCTCCCATCTATAAGAAACCTTATAGAATGGCACCCTCAGAATTGGTGGAGTTGAAGAAGCAGATAAAGGAATTATTGGACAAAGGATTTATTCGAGCCAGCTCCTCACCATGGGGTTCGCCAAGAAAAAGGATGGGACACTGAGACTGTGTAACTGTGTATAGACTATCGAGCTCTCAATATGGTCACCATCAAAAACAAATATCCGATGCCACGGATAAATGATTTGTTTGACCAGCTCGCACAAGCCAAGGTGTTCTCAAAAATTGATTTGAGATCGGGATATCATCAACTGAAAGTACGGACAGAAGATATCCCTAAAACAGCATTCACCTCCAGATACGGATTATATGAATTCACAGTGATGCCTTTTGGTCTAACGAACGCCCCCGCATATTTCGTCCACCTCATGAACAAAGTGTTCATGAAATTCATGGAAAATTTGTTGTGGTGTTCATTGACGATATTCTGGTTTACTCAAGGACACCAGAAGAGCATGCTAAGCATCTCAGAATTGTTTTGGGAGAATTGAGGAAACATCAGTTGTATGCCAAATTTAGCAAGTGTGAATTTTGGCTAAGACAAGTTGGTTTCCTAGGCCACATATTAAACCAAGAAGGCGTGGCCGTAGACCCAGAAAAAGTCAAAGCCATACTTGACTGGAAGCCACCCACCAACGTTACAGATGTGCGGAGTTTCCTGGGAATGGCCGGATATTACAGAAGATTTATTGAAGGATTCTCCACTGTGGCAAAACCAATAACACAGTTGCTCAAGAAAGACAAGAAATTTGTATGGACGGAAGCATGCGAGAAAAGCTTCCAAGAACTCAAGAAGAAACTAACAACCGCACCGGTCTTAACTGTGCCAGACATACACAAGAGTTTTGAAGTATAATGTGACGCGTCCCGAAAACGCCTCGGATGTGTACTAATGCAGGATGGCAAAGTTGTCGCGTATGCCTCCAGGCAGCTGCGAAAACATGAGGAAAATTACCCAACACATGACTTGGAGCTAGCAGCAGTCATACATGCACTCAAGGAGTGGAGGCACTTTCTGTTGGGAAATCGCTGTGAAATATATACGGCCAATAAGAGCCTCAAATATATTTTCACACAGCCAGAGCTAAATTTACGCCAACGACGCTGGTTGGAATTGGTCAAGGACTATGATGTCGGTATTCACTACCATCCAGGGAAAGCAAATGTAGTGGCCGATGCCCTTAGTCGAAACCCCAGCCCGGACAATGACGGTCCCAAAAACTTGAGGCCTGAGTTTCAGCAAGAGTTCGCTAGGCTCAACATGATGTTAGTCTCTGGGGGCACCATATTAAATCTGGAGATACAACCCACCCTAGTAGAACAAATTAAGAAGGCTCAACAGGGACATCCCAGCATCGAAGGAATAAGAAAGAAAATGAACCTTGGTAAGGCTTCTGAGTTCGTCACAGACAGTGAAGGAATATTATGGTACGGAGACAGACTTTGCGTACCTAACATTGAGGAACTCAAGCAACAAATCTTAACCGAAAGCCACACCGCTCCATACTCGATCCACCCTGGAGGAACCAAAATGTACAAGGACATTCAGGAAAGATTTTGGTGGCACGGTATGAAAAGAGATATAGCCACATTTATCGCTTGTTGCGATTCATGTCAGCGCATCAAGGCCGAGCATCAAAAGCCAGCAGGGCTACTCCAGCCAAACAGGATACCGGAGTGGAAATGGGATGAAATAGGAATGGACTTCATTGTCGGATTACCTCGATCACAACGCGGAAATGACGCCATATGGGTCATCACAGACCGACTAACCAAGGTTCCTCATTTCCTTCCCGTGAAGACTACCTACTCCACACAAAGGATGGCCAAGCTTTATCTCTCTCGTATAGTTTGTTTGCATGGAGTCCCAAAGACTATAATATCCGACCGAGGCACCCAATTTGTCTCCAAATTTTGGGATCACCTACAACAAGCTCTGGGCACGCAACTAGCTTTCAGTACAGCATACCACCCTCAGACTGATGGACAAATGGAACGTGTAAACCAAATCCTAGAGGATATGCTGAGAGCCTGTGTGCTCACCTATGGATCCAGTTGGGAAGAGAGTTTGCCATATGCCGAATTTGCTTACAACAACAGTTACCAAGCCAGCTTGCAAATGGCACCCTTTTAAGCATTGTATGGACGGAGGTGTCGTACCCCACTAAATTGGTCAGAAACAGGTGACAGTCGTATCTTCGGCCCAGACATGCTCAAGGAGGCCGAGGAGAAAGTTAAAAAAATCAGGGACAGACTCAAGACAGCACAGAGCCGACAAAAGAGCTACTACGATCAAAAACATCGTGAGGTCAGCTTTGAACCCGGTGATTCCGTATACCTACGAGTGTCTCCTATGAGGGGCCTGCAACGGTTCAAAATTAAGGGGAAGCTAGCCCCGAGATTTATTGGGCCATTTTGTATAATTGCATGAAGAGGCACGGTAGCCTACCAACTAGACCTACCCAAGGAGCTGTCAGACGTCCATGACGTATTCCACGTCTCACAATTGAGAAAATGTGTAAGTAGCCCGGAGAAGCATGTATCTCATGAGAGCATTGATGTACAACCAAATCTCACCTACAGAGAAAGGCCAGTAAAGATATTGGAAGTGTCTGAACGGAGGACCCGTCAGAAAACGACAAAAATTTTCAGAGTACAGTGGAGCAACCACACTCAGGATCAAGCTACATGGGAAAGGGAAGATTTTCTTCAGGCAGAATATCCATATCTATTCGAGGATCAGCTGAAATCTCGAGGACGAGATTATTCCTAAGGGGGTAGGTGTTGTGACACCCAAAATTTTATTTGGCCTTTTCAAAAAATTTATTTGACTTGAGGGAGGTGTTTTAAAATTTGCTTCAAAAGAACCCTCCCTTTCAAAATATATTTTTTGGCAAGGAGTTTATTTGGATTCACCCAAGATTTGATGTTGGTCTTGGAGGTTCTCTCGTTTGTTTGGACTCAAACCAAAAATGCTTTTCACTTGGGAAAAATGCCTTTTGGAAATTCCTTTGAAAATACTCTATAGCTTTTGGAATAATCCTTTACCACTTTCAACAATTCTCTCTTGCCATGACCTTAGTGCAAATCCACTCTCCTAAACCTTCCCTCATCTTTGGATCATGATTTGCATCAAATCCAGCAAGTTGAACCTCCCCATATGATTATTTTCCATTTAAATCTTATCAAAACAATTTCTGTCTTCTATTCTAGCCCTTGGAGATTTACAAAGGAGCTACCATTTCTGTTTTGAGTTTTGCCCCCAAACCAATTTCCCTTCCTAGTCCTTTGAACCCTCAACCAAGATCCATGAAGATCCACTGGTCTTCAGTTCAAATTTTTCAAACTATACTTGCTGCAAGTTTGGACCAGATTTGTCAAATTTGATGAAATTCATTCAAATCCTTCTCCTAAAAATCTGAGAAAAATCAGACAGCCTCGGGGTGCATTGAGAGGTCACCTAACCAAGTCCCAGCTCCAGGAAAAAATTTCTGCTTGCCAAATCATTTCATCGAAAACCTGCTGGACACTATTGCTATCAAGTTCAGTCAAGTTCAGTTAACAGTGTCTCAAACCACTGTCGTTTTCTTCAGTGTTCGATCTCAATCTCGCCAGTGCCCCGATGTCGCCTTGCTCCCCGTCCCCTCCCCCTTGTTCCTGCGCTGCATGATCCCCTAGAACCTTGCGGAGGTCGGCGACGAGCAGGAGGAGGTGCGCCGCCCCGTGACCGACGGCAACGGCGGCTTTGCGGCCGCCAGAGAGGGGCGCAGCGTAGACGGCGCCACCCAGCGCCGCCCAAGCCACCGGAGGCCGCCGCATGGCCACCCACTCCCCAGTGCGCGCTGCCACCCTCGTCGTGAACCGCTGGGCGCGGAGCGCGCTCTCTGCCGCCGTCGTGCCCGTGCGGCCACCCCACCGTGGACCGGGGCCATTACGCCAAGACCAACCGGGATTAGCGGGGGAACGACACCTGTACATCTCACTGATGCTGCCTGGCCACTTAAGCTCCCTGCCAAGACACTGCCTCGCCGTAATTGCTCGCCGGAGCGATCCCGCTCACGGCCGCCCCCTCGATCCGCCTATAAATAGAGGCCCCGAGCTTCAACTCGAACCCACACCACCTCTGCACTCCACCTAGACCACACCAAGCCACTGGAATAGCCCCGAGAGAGCTTTCTTCCCCGACTCCGGCCGCCGCGACCCGCCACGGGATCCAGCTCGATTCGCTCCCGTGCGTGCACCTCCACCCTTCAATTCTTGCCAGTAGCTTCCCTATGCACCCACTCTCCTGACCCGCGCTTCAATTCGGAGTTTGCAGCACCCACCGGAGTTCTCCACCATCACCCGAGCCACCGTCCGCCGGAGAAAGTGTCGTCGTCGACGTGGTCCTCTACGTCGGTCGAGTCCACCACCCACTGACGCGGAAGGACACGCTGAAGCTCCTGGTACACTCCGATCTCCCTGTCTCGCCGTGGTTCGACGCCGGCGACCACCGCAGTCTTCGGGCGCCGGCGAAGTGTTTAAACCTGACATGTGGACCCCCCCTGTCAGCCTCTATTCTCTTCTCCCTCGAAACGTTTTCTGTTGGCGCCTTCGGGCAAATACGTTTTCCCTTTGAGCTGGTGCGTTTCTTTCCGAAGCGTTTTCTGTTTTCTTAGTTAAGCCCCTGGAACTTTTCTGTTTCATTACAGATGAGTCCCTGGACAGAAACCCTTATAAATTTTTAATAAAAAGTGATTTTTGAGTGATTCTTTTTCTAACAATCTTATAATTTTGTCTAGTTTTTTATGGGATTTATTTGGAAAATTTTTGGAACAACTTTTATGCACGCGTTGGTTTTCACGTTAGTATGCTTCTTCGCTATACCGTAGGTTCCGGAAGAGGTGACGGAGCCGCGAACTTCGCCGAGCTAGACTCTGACTTCTCCGAACCAGGCAAGCATGTTTGAACCTTTGATATGATAGGTGTTTTGCATGTTTGCGTGAGAGTTTGTGCGTGGCATATGAGTGTCGGTGAGTACCTCGTTGCTTGTGAGGCAACTACCCGCATGTTCCAAAGTTGCGATGATCTCTGGTGAGAGATGGCCTAATCATGTGGTGACATGAAGGGCAGCAAGGTGGTACTGTTGTAGCATACCAGCCTTGCGTCATCCGACAAATTCCGACGTTAACGTGGACGGAGTCACGTTATCGTTCTTCCCCCTTCCGTGCTACCACTGGTTTTCTGCCAGAATGCGGTTTAGTAAGTTGGTAACCTCTTTCCATGTACACACCAAACAGAGGGGCCGGGATGATGGTTCCATGGCCCTGGATTAAAGCCAGTCATCCGGTCAGGGGGCATGGGTGTTTCCGGTTGGGACCGAGAGGGGGCACCCCTTAGAGCGCGCGTATAGAAATTTGATCCCATGCTACGCGAGGTTGTAGCCTCCCCGTCTCAAGGTTTTTCTTGAACGTTGCCGAGGGTGATTCCTGGCTTCGGAAATGTTGAATGGGTGTGTACTGGTTAGATGTGTTTCTTCCAAAACACCGTAAATGGAACTAGTCCCAGTGACTACAGAAATCCGTTGGCTGTGGTTAAAGTACAAACTCTGCAGAGTCAAATCCGTCCGAGTCATCGTATCCAAGGTCAAGTATCGTGATCAGCGTACCCATATCTATGTCGTAAACTCGTGGTATATTCTTCGTTCCGGTAAGCTAGCTTGAGTAGTAGACTTGGCGGAACGTTATTCCTGTGGATGGACTAACCCTGTTGTTTACCTCATGTCTGCTTATTCTCTTGATATGATTTATAATTCATGAACTACTAAGCTTTCAATATAAGCCCTTTATGTGATGTCGCTCAGACGTCCGACTGTGGCATGTTTGTCTCTTACTTTCAATATAAGCCCTTTATGTGACGTCGCTCAGACGTCCGACTGTGGCATGTTTGTCTCTTACTTTCAATATAAGCCCTTTATGTGAAGTCGCTCAGACGTCCGACTGTGGCACGCACTGCCTTTATTTTCTATTATAAGCCCTTTATGTGGTGTCGCCCTGACGCCCGACTGCGGCATTATTATTCTTGCAGTTTCCTCTCGAGGAGTCATTCAGACCCTCGTTTGGCACCCAGTATTTTATTTTGGGATTTCGGGAGGACTACCGCCTGACTTCTCTATTATTTTCCCATTAATTATTGTCTCTATGTCTGAACGCACTTGTTATTCCGTTCTTATGCTTCATGTTTACATTTGTTATATCTTATGTCCGAACTGTCTTGCGAGTACTTTCATAGTACTCACCTGGCTTGTTGATTTGGCCAGATGTTGACGAAGGCGATCTCTTGGATGAAGAATTTGATAGTGAGTCCGACGCCTAGAGGAGTCCCAGTCAGTGCTGTGCGATCCTGGATATTGGTCACTTGTATTACAGACGCTTCCGCCACCCGCAATAAACCTCCTCGAGCTTCACCCCGACGCTCGAAGAGCTGTAGGTTGCAGGAGTCATGTCACCCGTTCCGCGGTGATATTTCCTCCACCATTGTTATCGTGAGTTAGTAGTTATGCCACCCTATCCGCCGTTATGTCTATTCGGCGTGCATGTAATAAATTGTTGAGCCGTCCCCGCTCAACCTTGTATTATATTCAGTACTCCTGGTATTTTTCTTCTGTGACCAAGATAATGTCTACCAGTGAGAAGGAATTCTTCTCTACTGGTCCGTAAAAGGGATTGGTCTCTCAATAAATATTTTTATTGAAAAACCGGTCGTGAAAGCCAGGGATCGCGCTAGGCGGTCGATCCGGTGGCGGGCATCATTCTCGCCGACTCCTTCGTTGTGGCCTAGTCGGCCGCCGAGAGTCGGATGCGTGACAGGCGGCGGGGTGGGATATCTCTCCCCACGAGGCGAGGGGGGAGGTGGATTGCCTTGTCGTTCCACTGCTCAGGGGCGGCCTTCTACGTCGCGCTCAATGGTGACCTGAGTCCGACTGCGGCTAGCAGCCGGCTCCTTGTCTTTTCTTGCGCGGGCGCCGCTTGCAGTTGGTGTCCAGGATGTCGCGGCGTGCTCTTGGCGTGGGGGAGGACTTTCAGCCCGGGCGCCGGCTTCATGTCGTTCTGCGGCCACGTCGATCAGCTGCTGGATGCGTCTAGTCATGTACGGGAGCTCATCAGCCCCCAGCCCGTTCAGCTCGTCTACGGCCACCTGAGCGGCACGCAGGTTCTCGAGTGGCGTGGCGTAGACTGGGCGGTCTGCTCCCAGCATGCTAGCGATGGCCGCGCCGCGCTTCTTGACGAGGCCAGCTCGGCTCGGCCCGCCAGGAGTCGGCGTACCAAAGGCGGCGCGGTCGACTTCTCGTTGGTGAGCCTCAGCGAGGCGTCTCATGGATGCTATCTTCTGGCCCTCCGCGATGAGGGCGAGGCGGTGTGCCTCCAGAGTCTCGGCGTCGGCATCGGCCGGGATGGGGACGAACAAGTCGTGCAGCGCCGCTTGTAGGGCGTTGTGGGCGTTCTCGCCCGAGACAGCGCCGTGGCTGATGACCAGCACCTTAGTGACGGCGCTGCCGCCACTGTCGGCTCGAGGGAGAGGATCGTCGATGATCACCACATATTGGGGAAGGCGTCAAGCGATGCCGTGTCGGAGTCGACAAGCATCGGGTCGGTGGAGCCGACCGACTCCAAGTCTACGGCAAGCTCGCTGGAGACGTGAAGCTGGTCAAGGAGGCTGACGAGGCGGCTCTCGGGGCAGGTTTTGCCAGCGTCGGACACAGGCTCGTCAGAGATACGAGCCTCGCCAAGAAGATCGGCGAGGCAGCTCGCCGCGCAGGCGTCGTCGACGCCTAGCAGCGTGTAAGGGCAAGCGCCATTGGGCGTAGCGGGCTGGCTACGCTCGCGGGGGAGGAAAAGGTTTCCCGTCCAGAACAGGTCTCCGGACGACGGTGCACCTGGCCCCACGGTGGGCGCCAAATGTCGGGTTGTAGATGCGACATATGCCAACGGGTGGCTTATCATTGTGGGAGCCAGTAAGACATCACCTGTGCCTGGAAACGGGATAAGGCGAAGACATGCACGCCGGCGATGTCTTACCCAGGTTCGGGGCTCTTCGTGGAGATAACACCCCTAGTCCTGCTCTGCGGGGTCTCCGCATGATCACTAGATCAACACGAGTACCTACAAGTGCTCCTTGAGCTGTTTGGCTAGAGGAGGAAGAAAGGCAAGGCTAGCTCTCCTCTTCCCTCTACGTGGTGGCTAAAACTATCTTAGAGATCCCGCTTTGCATGGGTGCCCTGGGGGTTTATATAGGCCTACCCCCCAGGGATACAATGGTAATCCGGCTGGGTGCGGGTCCCAGCCGTCAGTGTCTGTGCTCACCGGCTTCTCCGCCGGCCGTTGGGGCCCACCGACTGGTGGGTCCCGCCGGCTGCCGGCCTCTTGGTCGACAGGCCAGTCCCACCGCCTGGGGGCCTTGTCGGCGGCTGGTTACTGTTGCCTCGCCCCTGATGACGAGGGCTTTGTCGAGGTAAGCGTGGCTACAGTGCCGCCGCCTGGCGGGCTCTCACTGTAGCCTCACCTCGTCTTGTCTCCTTAATGACGCACATACTTCGAGGGAGGGAGGTAGCCGGCTATTGGGAGTCGGCTATGCCTCAGACCGACTAGGGGAGGCCGGGCCGCCTTCGAGCATCTCTCTAGCTGAAGGGGCCCGCCGCCCGCGGGCCGTACTGGCGCTTGTCGTGGGTGGTGTCATGGACAACATGGCAATAGTGCCGCGTCGGACAGGGGATGGCCGACCCGTACGGCGTACTGTGGCCACGCGTGCTCCGGGATTCGGGGGGTGGCAGGTCGTACTGTAGCCACGCCCTGTCTCATCACCGTTATGTGGGTGCGACCCTGGTGGGTGCAGTCTTGGCGGGCTTCCGGGAGTCGGTCTTCTTGTGGCCGGCTTCTGGGAGTCGGTCTTCTTGTGGCCGGCTTCTGGGAGTCGGTCTACTTATGGCTGGCTTCTGGGAGTCGGCCATCTTATCGTTATCTTCGGGAAGGTTTTTTGGAGGTCGGGTCGCCTTCCGGTAGTCGGCCTGTGAGATAGCCGACCAGGGGAAGGCGGCCCTGTGTCTTGGATACTTGAAGGCCCAATCGGCCTGATAATTTTTCAGAGAGCCAGGGGGAGTCGGTTAGGCTACCCGCGGCCATTTACTCTGACACTAACGAAGTACTGGATCGCCTGGACTTCATGGACGCCCTCGCAGCTGTTCCGGAGCTCGGTCCAGCGTGCGAGGTACTCGCGATCGGTCTCCGTAGGCCCTTGCACGCACATGGCGAGCTGGCTAGGGCGGCCGGGTCGCCTGTAGTTCCCCGTGAAGTTGCGGACGAAGGCTTCCTCGAAGTCCACCCACCTGTTGATGCTGCCCATTTTATTTAATAGTCTCTTATTATTTTATTATTAAATATTAAATAAAGGATAGAGCTATTCTTTTTTCTAGAGATTCTAGAGAAAGCGAGAAACCACGTGCGGGCCGACCCTTGGAGCATGAGCGGTGTGTAGCGCACGGCGAGACGACGATTGGCACCCGTGATGCCAATGGCCGTGGTGTAGTCGGTGAGCCAGTCTTTTGGCTTCACCGTCCCGTTGTACTTGGGGGTGTCGCGGGGGAGCATGAATCCTTTGGGGAAGGGCTCCTCCCGGATGTGCGGGCTCAAGCACGCCGGCCCGATAGCGCCGCTCTCTTCCACCTCCAGGGAGCGAGCGAGCTGATCGAGGCGGTGGCGAGCGTCGGAGTCGTCGATGGCGCACGGGCCGAGTCGACTTGCGGCCAGGCCACGGGGGGCGGGTCGGTTGGATCCGGACGCCGGCCATGCTGGCCAGGTCCGTGCTGGATCTCCAGGACGGGCTCGTCGCCCAATCAGCTTGCGGCTGTAGCGGCCGGGTCACGCCAGGTCCGGGCTCGCCGGAGTGTGCCTCGTCGGGTGGCGAGGAAGACGTGTGCAGAAGTTCGTCGGGCCCGCCAAGGCGGGCGGAGCCGGATCCCGCCGGCTTGGCGAGCTGGTTGAGGCGGTCTTGCTGGGTGTTGGCGGCGTGGAGGAGTTCACGCATCCGCCCGATGCGCTCTTTCAGCTCCTCACCCGCGAGTTGGTCCAGGCCGGCTACGGCCGCCTGGGCAGCGCGCATGTTCTTCGTCGGGGTCTCATAGACGGTTGGGACGGTGCTGAGGGCCCGGCCGATCGCTCCTCCCCGGGCACGCACATCGGCGACCCGGCTTGGTTCGGCCGCGGTGGGCGTGAATTCGCAGGCGGCGTCACGCTCCAGCTGAGCGCCGTCCAGGTGACGCTGAGTGGCAGCGAGCGTCTCAGATAGGTCCAGCATCTGCTGGCGCCTTTCCTCGAGCTGGGTTCGGGCCTCAGCGACGTTGATGGCGTCGACGTCGGTGCCGATGGGGGTGCGGAGGCTCCCAACGGATCGGACGGCTCGATCCGATCCGCTGCGGCCCTGGCTTCGGCAGCCTTCCACGTCTTGCTCGACGAGGAGGAGGCGCCGTCGCCGATGACGAAGACCTCCACAAGGACGTCCATTGCCCCGGCGGAAACGCCGCCGCCGAGGGAGAGGGGAGAGTCGGAATAGCGGAGCACCTCGCTGGGGTACTCGTCGGCCACGAACGCATCGGAGATGCACAGCGCGGCGAAGGAGGCGGCAGGCGCGCCGACGACGTCGTCCGCAAGCGCGATGAACTCGTCGGTGTAGGATAAGGGCCATGTCTGAAGCATGCTCCCGGCCAGCTCCTCGATCCGCCCCACGGTGGGCGCCAACCGTCGTGGTGGGCGCACGGCAAATGCAAAGGGATGGCTAAAGAGAGGAGGAAGCTCGAGGGCGCTGGTGGACTCCAGAGGCGAGGTTGGCATGAGCGGGCACGGGACGCCGGACATACCCAGGTTCGGGGCTCTCCGGAGAGATAATACCCCTAGTCCTACCGAGTGTAGTTGGATGATCAATAGTACAATGTTGCTCCTGGAGCTGTATGGAGGAGGAAGGAAGCTGGCCAAGGCTTGGGCTGCTCCTTCTCTCCGGTGTTGCTGTTTTGTGGCTAGTCCTTCCGCTTGCCCCTCGAATGATCGTGGGCTCCCGGGGGTTTTATAGTCCAACCCCCCGGGGGTACAATGGTAATGTTATAAGTCGGTGGGTCCGTATTGTCGGTGTCCGGGGACCCGGGCTGGGTCCCGCTGAGGGCTTGTGGTTCGCCGGGTTCCCCTAGGTGCGGGCCCCGCAAGCCTAGGGGACTGTGTGCCGTCTTGTTGATCGTCAGGGCGTGGCCGAGTTGAGTCGCGTACAGTGCTCTCCGTCAGGTTGCTGCTTGCTGTCGTCAGCGGTGAGGGCGGGGGCACTGTAGCCACACCGGCCCTGGTCAGCGGGTAGGTGATGGGCACTCTTGCCACATTCCTGCTGACCAGAGGCATGGGCGGGGCACTTTTGCCTCGGTCATCGTTGATTGATGTCTCGTCCCCATCATATGGCCTGACGGGAGTTGACCCGCGTCTGGATTGCGTAGCACGCCACGGGTGGTGCTGGCTTGTTGAGGAGGCTTTGGCCGTGCCAGGTTCGGCTATCTTGCGCTAGTTGTTGAGGCCGAGTCGACGTGTCTTGCCGGGTTGCTAGTCTGGCCGGCTTGCGGGGCTTGGCCGGGTCGAGCGACCCGGCCAAGCGCGTGCCGGTATTGAGGGGCAGTGCCAGCCTCGTTGTTTTTTGAAGAGGATCCGGGTTCCGTTGCTTGCCCGGGGTCTATCGCCCCAACAAATTACACTTCGGTATTTTCAGCCAGAGAACGAATAATTCAAGCAGGTACAGACCATGTTTATAGTCCTTGTACACCATGTTGCATTTTGTGTTTTTTGGTGCTTGCATCATTTAGTGTTTATAATCTGAACTACTTTAGATCATTAGCAGGTTTTCAAAGTGCATGTAGCTTCACATTTCTCAAGTTATGTTAATTTTCGGAGTGCAAGTGCCTTCGTATTTTTTAAGTTAAATGTTTGCCTGTGGTAACTTGAATTCGTGGATCCGCCACTGCACACAAATCATACACGAATGCCAGTACGAATTAAATGAAATGCAGGGACTTGCGCTAGCTCGTTGTATAGGCTCACTGCAGCTCTGCTTGCGCTTGGGATGTTCCATGTACAAGTCCATGTTACCACTTGCTTGGATGTGCAGGCCTTGTGCTCCTTGCATCCCCCTCTACGTTTTTGACACGGCGAATGGCTGATCAAATAAGAGGAATCGACCTTGCTGTTGTACCGGAGGACAGATACTTACAAGGTTATACGAGTGTGCAGGATGTGTACCGGATCCCGTAGCGCCGTCATGCTTCGCTAAAAAATGGATTTGCTTGTTTCAGATGATATCTCCAGAAGAAATAAGAGTTAAAGTCAGAGTTGGATAGGCGTGTAAGCTAAGAGAGCAGTGAAAGGATATCCAAACATCGTCGGAACAGTGCACAAGGGAGTGATGTGTGGATACCTAGTTCGGGCCGGCGTTTGGGCATGCTCGCCTAGCTAGAGTGCGGGTCACTTCAGAGCTGTTGAGGGTGATGCGCTGGCGTTGGTTGGCCGTGCACGGATGCAGATCTTGAGTGGCAGCGGAGCGCTACGATGCGGTGAACGAGACCATTGGTGAAGCCCCAGCAGCCTCGGGGGGTGGAGGTGCGATGATGTGCTCGGTGAAGTAGCCCCGGTGAGCTGGGAGACGGCGTCGGTGAAGCGCACCTGATGCGGTGGAAGTCGGTGTCTGTGAGGCATGTCGGTTGCGGCGGCCGACGTTGTCGGTGGACCACCCGGTGCGGTGGACGAGGGCGTAGATGAGGTAGCTCCGGTGTGGTGGTGAAGCGCGACCGTCGTCTCCGTCATCGTCATCCGGCGCAGAGGTGGGGAAAGAGACGAGACGAGGGGCGATTCGAACTTTGCTTGGGTTGGGGGCGAATTAGGGATTTGAGCAATCTGGGCGCGGAAGGGGACAATGGAGAAGGGAGATTTTGCAGGGCTGGAATTGGGGCCGCCAGAAATTTCAATCCGAAATGTGGAAGCGCGAACTTATTTCGTCATCGTCCTTTTTTGGGGAGGGAGGGGGAGTGAGGGAGGGGGTGGGTGGCTGGGTGCTACGCGTCCGTCCGACACACGCGACCACCACGACACGACCCTGGTGCGCCTACATTTGAGAATGCAAACGAATCTTCTTTCATTTGCAAACGAATCTGTATGTATTACCATGCCCATGTTTTCCTTGCAATAATTAGTCATTCGAAACGAGATACTAAAAATTAATTAATGAGGAGTTATTTGAAAAAAATCAAAATGGTATCCACGCTAACGTGGATTAGAGTGTGTGTCACATAATTAGTTATTTGAATTAGAGTGTGTGTCACATAGCGATCTCCAATTCTAACGTGGATTTCGCATTTCACTGTATCCACACTACTTTTTTAATACAAATTCATATGTATATGATGAACACCATGGTAGTGAGAAAACTTTTGGATGGATTCAAACATATGACCTACAAAATAGCACAACAAATCGAGTCAATATCAACTTTTTGAAACCTAGTATGGCACGAATTCGAAATAATTACCCATACATATGGTCCTCAGTTCAAATCTTACAATGTACACCGAATTGAAACATCGATATTAAGTCTCGTACTATCTACATTC